>NC_057804.1:425374697-425501420 GCF_018294505.1 Triticum aestivum
AGTGTGAGTGTGTGTTTTGCCCATCCAGGCGGAAGTTATGTGCACAAAAGAGGAGAACGATTCGATGTGGCGTTAGGATTGAGGGTAATTAACTCCGTATGGAGACATAGAGACCTTGAATGTGCATGTGTGAGAGGTATACATGTATACGTGGGATGTGTGTGTGTGTGCGCATGTGCATGATCGAGATAAAAGAAAGAAGACATAAGTCCTAAGATCAACGACATGGGAGAGACGAATCGGTATGACAGTATGCATGCATGTGAGAATGCAGGGAAGAAGGCCCGACAATTGAGCATGTGTTTTTGTATTTAAGAGATAGTGGTGTGGGCTGGAGCATGCATCTATGGCGAGCAGAGGGGGTGAGGCGCAACGATTGTGCAAAAGAGATCAACCTATAAATGCATATGTATGGATAGACATATATAGTGTGGGTGATAGGAAGCAAGACTCCGTGCGAGAAAGAAATGTTGACGGAGAAACTACAGATAGATACAGAGATGGAGATGCTAGCTAGAGAGACATCCGTTAATTTGGGTGTCGGAGATGACCGTCGGGTGGTTCAAAGGGTGAAGTTATATATGTGTGTGACAGGGCACTTGATTGCATGCATGTAGAGAGAAACATATGTAGTGTGCGTGATAGTAATCAAGAGTGAGGGCGAGAAACAAGGTTGATGGAGAAATAGATAAATAGAAAGATAAAGATGCTAGCTAGTGTGCGCTAGAGATAGGAGTCGAGTGGATCAAAAGGCTGGGTTATGTGTGTGGGTGTGAGAGAGATAGAGAGAGGGTGCATGTGAGTCACATACAAACAAATATCAGAGAGAAATGAGATCCAGAGAGACGGAGTTTTGTGTCTGCGAGAGAGAAAGATATTTCACAACGAGAGTGATAGCTAGAGAGACATATGAGGGAATGCAAGATATCTCTAGGGAGAGAGGGTGTGTTTGAGCGACATACAAGAGAACAATGGAGAAATATGAGACCCTGGGAGACAGAGTTTGTGTTTGTGTGTGAGAAAGAGATATTGAAGAGGAAGAGTCGTAGGTTCTCATATCTAAGGAGCGAAAGACATCTCTGTATGAGGGGTGTGCGAGTGGCACACATGGGAATAGTTGAGAGAAATGAGACCCCGGGAGACAAAGTTTTGTGTTTGTGTGAGAGAAAGAGATTCCACATGGAGAATCATAGCTAGAGACATATAGCAGGGAGCGAGATATACTTAGAGAGAGATAGAGTGATGAAGGTCGATGGAGAGAGTACCGTCAGTGTGTTACAAAGATAAAAGATCATTGTCGACATACAGGTAGCACGAGAGATGCCCGAGAGATGATGAACGCGTATAGGTCCAGAGAGATAGTCCTATATAAGCATGAGTGATAGCTATATGAGACGAATATATGGATTAAAGGGGATTCAAATATTTAAATTGGAGATCACAACATCGATAATATCATAACAATAATTGGTGTATCAAACATGCATATTCATTTGAATTTGGGCACACGTGTAATGTTATATAGTTTATCAATATTGGTGATCCATAGATTCTTCAATTACAAACAATGCATGGTTTATATGCAATTAGTGTCTAAACGGGATTACACTATATGTTGCGTGTGTGAAACACATTATACATGTTTGAGAAGTTAAAAAAACCCCGCATGAAACACACATTAATTGGAGACAGTTAGCGAGGAATGCATACATTGGATTTCAACATAAAGTGGTTTCAAATATTTGAAAATCCAAATTGATGGATACAACCTTATGAATCTGAGATCATGCCATTTGTAAACCATATTTATGTATAAATGGTGTTGTGCTTTTGAAAGTATATATGTAAAAAAATGATGTATATAGAATGTAATTCCAATTGAAAATGGATCCCACCCGAAAAAAAATAGTAGAATACAAACGGGATTTGGAATGAGTTGGCACGGTAAACGTGCACTGTAAAAAATTTGAACGAAGCAGGGAAAGTCGCAGTAACCGCCCGAAACCAAAATCTGCGAGATGGAAATCACTACTACCTATCCCTGCCACGCAAAGCCTATTTGTTGGATTTCTATAGGTTTCGATAGGTGTAGGTTTGTAATTTCACCCAAACGTGACGTTACCGCCTCTCAGCCGGATTCATACACGGTGGGCGCCAAAACACAGTGTGCCCTCGGCCGAAATCGACTCCCTCCCCGATTCATATTCATACACAGTGGGCGCCAAACTTCGGCGCCGAAATCGACCTCTCTCATCCATGCCTTCGGACTGGGATCCTTGCATTCCGTCCTCTTGCTTCATCCCCGCCGTCGTCCACCTTGCCGGCGCCGCTCCTACGACCGTCTCGTCCACCGCGCCCCGCCGCCACCGTCTACCCTCTTAGATCTGCTTCCACGCCACCGACAGCCATCGCTACCACATCACCGTCAAATTCTCACCAGATGCGTACACGGCGCCGCACCAGAGGCGGTACTCTTTCGTATCTGCTCAACTTATTTATCGCAGCAAGAAAATAGATCGCCACTGCTTTACTCTGATTTCTTGTCTTGGTTCCGAAGTTGCCATTGTCCGGTTTGCATCTTCAGATCCGCCATGGCACGCTCAACACTATACTCCCAATGCTTATGGTTTTCCCCTTTTATATTCCACACTAGTTAAATCACAGTAGACTAAATTTCAAAATTGGGTCAGTCGGTTTTTCAGAGCTCGCCGGAGTTCGCCGGTGCGATCCAAGGGGCTCGGGTGGTTGTGGGGCCTCGCCGAACGAAGAAAACTCGACGCGGGTGGGGGGTGGGGGTGGCGGAGGAACACAGGCGGCGGGGGCCAGTGGTCCGGCCGGCGGCCCATGCAGTGTTCTGTATAGGAAGAATCACAAACGAGGAAGAAGAAGGGTTAGGAGACGTAGGATCTTCATCCAACCGCCTGAAATGGTCGAGAGACAGCTGGGAGTTGCATTCTTAATGCGCTCTGGTTCATCATGTGTGGGCACTGCGCAACCAACATTTTATTATCCAAAATGTGCTTGCTCTTCTTTACCATGTTCGATAGTGCTGGCCTGTACGCGATCGATAGGCTTTCAATTACTAGCGACAATACAACACCGTATTTTCAAGCCAGTTCCACTTTCCCGATTTATATATCGTGGTTATGGTGTACCCCTGTTATGTACACTATGATCTGCCTAGTTGCTGTGTGCTCTTGTTATCATGGTTTGGCAATAAACTATCTATACAGTATATTATGAACCTATCATCTGCCACCTATCCTTACTTCTGGAGCCTATTTTTTGTGTACTTGTGCCAGATTATATAAATGCACGCACGATATTACAGCACACATGAGCTCTCTCATCAGAATCCAGTGATAACACATAAGTGTTTACAGGGGCGCCCCTATATTAGAATATCATCTGCATTAAAAAGATAATCTCACAACTATTTATGTTTTCATGGTTCTCAGATATTATACGCAATTATAGTGAATATCAGAATCCGCGCATCAGAAGAATATTGTGGAACACTGCAATGACTTACAAAATTGGCACCAAGGCATTGAGTGCCATTTTGGAAGCAATGAAACTCGTACGCTCCCCACCTGTTGATTCTTGTTCAGAATATCATTCTAATGACTATTCTAACCTCGAGGAGTCAAAGGCATATTGCCTGTCCTGTTCACCCATCAAGGTGCCTGTTCTAATTTGGCAAGGTTTTATTGATTGCGCGTATCTTGCATATGTTGTCTTGCATTTCTTCTACTTTGTTGCACCACCATCTGCTTAGTTTACTCATCATATAACTCGAGATGCTATGCCCATCCATTATCAATACATATTCCATCTGTCGTCATACCATGTTTTTCCACTCAAATGTTGTTCTTGTGCATCAGACATCAAAAAGGAAGAGGGTGATTGCTGAACCTGAAGGAGCACTAGCAAAGTCCTTGAAAAATGTGGTGGTGCCAGAGAAATCAGACAGCGCCCCACTTATATTGGTTGTACAACCAGTGACACAAAACATAGGACCGACTCCAGCAGACTGTACCCATACTTCACTCACCACACCACTAGCCCCACCACACAGGACCTGCACTCCAGCAAAAGGTATACCGATTTCATTTGCCATAGCACCAGCTGTACCACAGAAAAATCCCACTCTAGCCAAAAGTACAGCAAGTCCACTGGCCGAAGACCTATCCCAACTGCAGAGACGGCCAATTCCTGCAGATTGGAACACCATTCCATTTATTCCCAGTTTAAAAGACAATGCTTTCAATGTTGTTAGGGACTACGTGCATATATTCCCATAATGGGAAGATTATAGTGAAGACAAACACCATTTTCACATCTTCCTGTCCAACTTACGTGTAAGTGCTATTATTCATGGTTATTATTTTCCCGTTTTCTGCTGATCGAACACATCAATGATTTACATTACATTGTTGTAACTAGGTGAGGGTCAATCTGGATAGTCATGATGAGCAAAGCTTGCTTGTGCTTTTCAAGGAAGCATTGCAACAGTATCGGTGTTACTTGAGGAAATCACACTTTGATGGCAAGTCTATAAACGAATTTCTGGTGAAGTCTCCTGTGCTAAATTAAGAAGACGCTGAATGGAAAAACCTTGTTATGCACTGGTCTCGTTCCCAGGATGAGGTACTGTCTATGAAATCACATGACAATTTGAACTTCTACTTTTCCGCATGTGCCTTACAGATCTTTTTTGCAGGAAATCAGCTCGAAGAAGAATTCCGGTTTGAAAAGAACGACAGGATATCGCAAATATGCTGCCCGCTGCTTTGCTCTTGTTAGTACCTGTTGTCCTGTATCACTGTACTTGCATACATACCTGGTTCATTATGTGACAGCAGTATGCATGATAGCTTGTTATCAATTGTTCGCTCCAAATTATCTAATCTGTATGAATGGTTACATTAGTGTAGAATATATCCAATGCCAATGAATTTTTTAGCTCTACATTGTTCTTGTAAGTACATGTTGTCCTTTATCAGTGTACTTATATTGACAGGTAGTTGTTCATGTACCATCACTCTGCAGCTTATTTTCCTTTGCCCTCCATTTTCTACACATCAGATCTATATTTACTCTTACCATAAGGTTGGTACTGAAGAAGTTTAGCTGTGCATTGCTCTTGGCTGTGCCTTTTGCCTGTATCGCTGCACATACATTTATAGCTACTTGGTTATGTAGCATCACTCTTCATTTATCTTAAATATTCTCCATTTTTTCGTATATTATCACATCTATATTTACTCTTAACAAAATGTAGTATAAAGGCAATGCTTATGAATAACATCATGTGCTAAACTTCTGGAATTGCCCCCCCCCCCATCAGCATGGACAAGGGCTTTATAGAGCCTGTCGTCACCAGTAATGTAAGTTTGTCCTTCTCAAGCCTTCAAACTTTGTTGTGTATATTTGGTTAGGCATGACTGCAACAGCTATTTATTTTTGGTGTTTGCCTCAAATTGCATGTCTAAAGTTTATTATGTAGTTCATAAACAAAAGTTTTTCCTTCTCAATTTAAGTTTTCAGTTGTACAACCAAGTTCCTTCTTCATACCATGTAAATTAAACTATACAGAGCAAGTGATCTTCTTTTGCACTGCATGTATGCTTCTGTTCTTCATTCGTAATCCAGTGGTGTGGTGAACCTACCCACTATGGCACAATGTCATATTCTGCAATGTCTTAACTATGAACAATGTCACATCATTCTACTATTATTTAAACCGCCTCTTTATTTGCCAATCTGAAATGGGATAAATTGACAGCACACTAACCATTGATACTTATGAGTTCTTGATTTGTAATCCAGTGGTGTCGTGAAGCTGCCAACTCCTTCACAATGTCAATTCCTGCCATGTCTTGACCTGAACAATACCATATTGTGTTAATGCAATTTTAAACTGTGTCACTTTACTCGTCAGTAAGAAATGTGATGAATTGTCAGCACTGATACTTTTATGTGCAAAACATGTCATTTGTCTGCTTGTTTATCTTTCAGAGTGAGGAAGATATAAGTGTTGAACAAACGCAGTCTCATCATCTTGCTTAGCTGCTTGCGCTGCAGCTCCCCAGCAGGGCTAACCTTACTTGAACTCTATTGAAGTGCTGCCGGTTTTGTATATTCTTTTGTCGGCGTGTTTATTTGCACTGGTGGCGATCTTTGATGCCCAGTGTATGTAATCTGCTATCTTCTTGTGCTTTATTATCATAGTGGCGAACTTTGATGCCCAGTGGATGTAATATGTCGTAATTTCTTTATTGTATAGTCTAGGTTTTTTCTTATTCACGATGTTGTAGTTATTTTACTGTATATATATCATGTCTTCACAGTAAACCGGCCAAACCGTAAAATTACGGTACATAATTGGGCCGTCATGCAATCACGATGTATGATCCGCATCATGGGCCCCGTCAAACTGGCCCACTAGTAGATTCGGGCCTTTAATAGGCCGAGTAACCCCTGGCCCTCTTTTCGCAAGAAAACTCAATGGGCTTTTAGGAGGCTGAGAAGTAGGCTGGGCCTGAAACATGCCGAATAGCTCACGGGCCGGCGGCAGCCCGAAATGGACCCCGGTCCATGATTGTGTGAATCAATTCACGGGCTTTTAACAGGCCAAAGTTGTCTCTGTCCTTGTTTGGCCCAATCAGATATCGGCTGCAAGCAGGCCGGATGCAAACCGGGCCGTAGTTAGGCCCAACTATATGACGGGCTTTTAACAGGCCGAAATTAATATAGGGCCGAAATGTTAAATGGGCCCTTAACAGGCCAAAACTAATATCAGGCCGAATTACTAAATGGGCCTTTAGCAAGTGGGCCCAAAAGCATAGCGTCCAATCAACAGGCCGAATCTGATATGGTCCATAATTGAGCCCAAAGCCTCTTAAAGGGCCGGACTTGATCTGGGCCGTGATTTGGCCCAGAAAGTGGGAGGCTTTTAATGGGCCGGATCTTATATGGGCCATTACTAGGCCCGGAACGTGCCAGGCCATTAATGGACCGGATCAATTATGGGCCGGCATTTGTCCCAAAACATGGCAGCCAGTTAATGGGCCGGCCTACTAGGGTCCTCAAAATCTTGTGGGCCTACAGCTGGCCCGGCCCATTAATGTTGGCGAAATCTCGTTGGCCTTTAGCTGGGCCGGCCCATTATGATCCGTAAGAATTTTGTGGGCCTTTACCTGGGCCGGCCCATTATGGCACACAAAAATCTTGTGGGCCTTTACCTGGGCCGACCTATTATGGCCCGCGAAATCTTGTGGGCCTTTAGCTGGGCCAGCCCATTATAGTCCACAAAATCTCATGGTCCTTTAACTGGGCCGGCCCATTATGGGCCGCCAAATCTTGTGGGTCTTTAGTTGGGCCGGCCCATTTAAACTTGATTGGCCGTGTCACGTGTCAACGTATCATAGGCGCCTTCTGTCCAATGAGTGGGTGACATCTGTCCCAACGATGAGTCGACACGTGTTTCCTCCAGCCAATGATGATTTTACACGTGGAAAATCCCCATTGGTTGGGGCTGTTAACGGGTTTTCGGATCCAAAACCCGACCCGATAGCTTAACGATGTTTCGTTACGGTGGATGCCATGTGTCGGTCACCCTTGACGAAAGCACTTCTGTGACGCACGATTTATCGTCATGGAAGTGGACACTTCCATGATGATAATTTTAGTAATGTCATCGAACACTTCTACGACAGCACAGGTATGACTATCTTCATTCTGTCATAAATTTGTCATGGATGTACATGCATGACAAAAAACGCGACCTACTATGACAAACACGTATCATCACGGAAGTGTATTTTTTTTGTAGTGCTACCAACATAAGCCTTGAAGTTTTCTTGTTTAGCCATAAAGTTGTCAAATTTATCCAAGCATTGGCTAGCAAACTTAGTAGACGGGATTTCAACTTTATCATATCTATAGAGAGAATTTACCTTTACTACCTGTGTCGGGTTATCAAGACCATCTATTTCTTCAATGGGTGGTATATTAAGGCCATGTATTTCTTCAACAGGAGGTAAATTCTTAACATCTTCAGCTTTAATACCCATTTCTTTCATAGATTTCTTTGCCTCTTGCATATCTTCAGGACTAAGAAATAGAACACCCCTTTTCTTCGGAGTTGGCTTAGGAGTTGGTTCAGGAGCGTCCAATGGTCTTTGGAAGCATCGGTTAGTCCATTATAAAAGATATCAAGTATTTCATTTTTCTTGAGAGGATGATCAGGCAAAGCATTAAGTAATCGGAGAAGCCTTCCCCATGCTTATGGGAGACTCTCTTCTTCAATTTGCACAAAATTATGTATTTCCCTTAAGGCAGCTTGTTTCTTATGAGCGGGGAAATATTTAGCAAAGAAGTAATAAATCATATCCTGGGGACTACGCACACAACCAGGATCAAGAGAATTAAACCATATTTTAGCATCACCCTTTAACGAGAACGGAAATAACTTAAGGATATAGTAGTAGCAAGTTTTTTCCTCGTGAGTGAATAGGGTGGTTATATCATTCAATTTAGTAAGATGTGCCACAACAGTTTTAGATTCATAGCCATAAAAAGGATCAGATTCAACCAAAGTAATTATCTCAGGATCGACAGAGAAATCATAATCCTTATCAGTAACACAGATAGGTGAAGTAGCAAAAGCAGGGTCATATTTCATTCTAGCATTCAGAGACTTTTCTTTTAGCTTAGCTAATAATTTGTTAAGATCAGATCTATCATTGCAAGCAAGAAAATCTCTAGCACTTTCTTCATCCATAACATAACCCTTAGGCACAACAGGCAATTCATATCTAGGGGGAGAATCTTTATCATCACTTTCATCAATATTATCAGTTTCAATAATTTCATTCTCTCTAGCCCTAGCAAGTTGTTCATCAAGAAATTCACCTAATGGCACAGTAGTATCAAGCATAGAAGTAGTCTCATCATAAGTATCATGCATAGCAGAAGTGGCATCATCAATAATATGCGACATATCAGAATTAATAGCAGAAGCAGGTTTAGGTGTCGCAAGTTTACTCAAAACAGAAGGAGAATCAAGTGCAGAGCTAGATGGCAGTTCCTTACCTCCCCTCGTAGTTGAGGGAAAATCTTAGTTCTTTCATCTTTCAAGTTCCTCATAGTGATCAGTAGATATAAATCCCAAGTGACTCAAAGAATAGAGCTATGCTCCCTGGCAACGGCGCCAGAAAATAGTCTTGATAACCCACAAGTATAGGGGATCGCAACAGTTTTCGGGGGTAGAGTATTCAACCCAAATTTATTGATTCGACACAAGGGGAGCCAAAGAATATTCTCAAGTATTAGCAGTTGAGTTGTCAATTCAACCACACCTAGATAACTTAATATCTACAGCAAAGTATTTAGTAGCAAAGTAGTATGGAAGTAAGGGTAACGATGGCAAAAGTAACAGTAGCAGTTTTGTAGTAATTGTTACAGTGGCAATGGTAAAGTAACTAAGCAAAGATCAATACGTGAAAAGCTCATAGGCATTGGATCAGTGATGGATAATTATGTTGGATGTGATTCCTCATGCAATAGTTATAACATAGGGTGACACATAACTAGCTCCAGTTCATCAATGTAATGTAGGCATGCATTCCGAATATAGTCATACGTGCTTATGGAAAAGAACTTGCATGACATCTTTTGTCCTACCCTCCCGTGGTAGCAGGGTCCTATTGGAAACTAAGGGATATTAAGGGCTCCTTTTAATAGAGTACCGGACCAAAGCATTAACACTTAGTGAATACATGAACTCCTCAAACTACGGTCATCACCGGGAGTGGTCCCGATTATTGTCACTTTGGGGTTACCGGATCATAACACATAGTAGGTGACTATTGACTTGCAAGATAGGATCAAGAACACACATATATTCATGAAAACATAATAGGTTCAGATCTGAAATCATGGCACTCGGGCCCTAGTGACAAGCATTAAGCATAGCAAAGTCATAGCAACATCAATCTTAGAACATAATGGATACTAGGGATCAAACCCTAAAAAAACTAACTCGATTACATGGTAAATCTCATCCAACCCATCACCGTCCAGCAAGCCTACAATGGAATTACTCACGCACGGCGGTGAGCATCATGAAATTGGTGATGGAGGATGGTTGATGATGACGACGATGGCGGATTCCCCTCTCCGGAGCCCCGAATGGACTCCAGATCAGCCCTCCCGAGAGAGATTAGGGCTTGGCGGCGGCTCCGTATTGTAAAACGCATGAATCCTTCTCCCTAATTTTTTTCTCCCCGAACTTGAATATATAGAGTTGGAGTTGAGGTCGGTGGAGCACCAGGGGGCCCACGAGGCAGGGGGCGCGCCCAGGGTGGTAGGCGCGCCCCCACCCTCGTGGACAGGGTGTGGGGCCCCTGGCCTTGATTCTTTCACCAATATTTTTTATTAATTCCAAAAATATTCTCCGTGGAGTTTCAGGTCATTCCGAGAACTTTTATTTCTGCACAAAAATAACACCATGGCAATTCTGCTGAAAACAGCATCAGTCCGGGTTAGTTCCATTCAAAGCATGCAAGTTAGAATCCAAAACAAGGGAAAATTTGTTTGGAAAAGTAGATATGATGGAGTCGTATCAGTCCTCCGTCATTCGTCAAAGGCCGGGCTTGCACGCCTTGTCATCAAGTGAAGTGTTGGATGAGTTTGTTGCAATGAGGATCTTGGACAAGACCGCCGACAATGCGGTGTTGTGTTCTCAATGAGCAAAGAAGCCGAACCTTGATTTGAAGGACAAGGCTAGTGTGGAAGAAGAGGGTGAAGAGGAAGAAGAGGAGTGTTGCCCCGAAGATACCAAGTATGCATATCATGAGCACATGGCTCTCTCTTCACGACAATTTTGGAGCAAGAATAACTCAAGGCCCAACTTCAACAAGAACAACTCAAGTGGCGCCGAGGGCAAGGACATGCTATAATTGTGGCAATGTGAGCCACTTTGTTGCGGATTGCCCATACGAGAAGAGGGAAGACAATGGTGGCAAGCTTATCCGAAAAGACAAGGCAAAGTCCTTCCCCAAAAAGAACAACTTCACCAAGAAGACTCCTCCCAAGGGGTTGGTGGCACAAGAAAAGTACAATGAGGATGAAGATGATGATGAAGACGGTGAGATGGTTGCCATGACCTCTGTTTCCATTTGCAACAACTCCACGGGTGTCCCTCTTCGATTCACCCAACGAGAACATCACCTCCAAGTGCCTCATGGCTAAAGGCACCAACAAGGTAACCCCCAACATCAAAACTACCATCACTACTAATACTTCTTTGACGGATTGCATTGATAAAAGTGAGGGGTCAAAGGAGGAAGAAAAATTAATTCGAGTCTTTTATGAGTAAGCTCAAAGAGTGAGACCCAACAAACCATCATCGACTTTGCAAATGAAGCTCAACGCCAACACAATGCAAAGATCTTGACAATGAGAAGTGACAACAGCACCGAGTTCAAGAACTACACCTTGGATGAGTTTGTTAGTGATGAGGGGATCAAGCATCAATATTCCGCACCTTACATCCCACAACAAAATGGTGTAGCGGAGAGGAAGAACTGTACTTTGATGGATGAGGCAAGGACCATGATGGCGGAGTTCAAGTCTCCATACAACTTTTGGGACGAAACCATCAACACCGCTTGTCATGCATCCAATCGGATCTATCTCCGCAAAGGCTTGAACAAGACTCCATATGAGATACTCACCGGCAACAAGCCCAACCTCAAGTACTTCTGGGTGTTCATGTGTAATTGTTTCATTCTCAAGAAAGGTGTTCATTTGTCAAAATTTAAGGCTAGAGCTCATGAGGGCATATTTGTTGGGTATGCTACAAACTCCCATGCTTACCGTGTCCTCAACAAGTCCACCAGACTCATTGAGGAGACGTGTAACGTGGGGTTTGACAAGAATAACGGCTCCCAAGTGGAGCAAAGTACTTGTGATGTAGGTGATGAAATTCCTCCCCAAGCCATAAGAATAATGGGTGTTGGTCATATCCAACCCATTGAGGAACTCCTTGTGGCCGAAGGAGAAGGACAGTGTTCCACACAAGTGGAGCCATCACCGACTCAAGACCCACACGCTTCCGAAGGAAAAAAGTGAAGGCCCTCAACCAAATGAACAATATCAAGGGCAAGAACAACCTCAAGTTGGTGGTGAACCACCAAGTGATGCCCAAGGTCAAGTTCTCACCACCGAGCAGGTTCAAGATCAAGAGCAATCTCAAGATCAAGAACAATCTCAATACGATGCTCAAGATGATCAAGTTACCGCTCCTCAACTCTCTCCTGAGGAGGAATTGGAGCGTCGTGCCACCAAAATTGCATCCAAGCTCTCTACCAAAGATCATCTCATGATGAATGTGCTTGGAAGCTTAAGAAAGGGGGTTAGCACTCGTAGGCAATTAGCACACTATTGTGAACATTACGCATTTGTTTCTTGTGTTGAACCCCAAAAGGTCTATGAGGCGCTCGAGGATCCGGATTGGCTTAATGCCATGCATCAAAAACTCAACAACTTCGAGCACAACAAGGTGTGGAGTTTAGTGCCAAGGCCAAAGGAGAACCATAATGTTATTGGGACCAAGTGGATATTCAAGAACAAGAAAGATGCTCATGGGATTATCGTTCGCAACAAGGCTCGTTTGGTAGCACAAGGCTACTTCGAAGTCGAGGGTATCGACTATGGTGAAACCTTTGCTCCCGTTGCTCGCCTTGAATGTATTCATTTGTTGATTGCTTATGCTTCTCATCATAACTTCAAGTTGCAACAAATGGATGTGAAGAGTGCTTTTTCTTAATGGTCCTATTAATGAGTTGGTGTATGTCAAACAACCCCCAGGGTTTGAGGATCCCGAGTTCCCCAATCATGTGTACCAACTCGATAAGGCTCTCTATGGACTTAAGCAAGCCCCGCGTGTGTGGTATGAGCACCTTACCGAGTTGTTGCAAGATCGTGGGTTTGAAATTGGGAAAATCAACCCCACTCTTTTTACTAAGAAGGTCAAAGGGAAGTTGTTTGTATGCCAACTATATGTTGATGATATTATCTTTGGTTCTCCTAACAATGCTTTCAATGAGGAGTTTGCCGCTCTCATGACCTCTAAGTTCAAGATGTCCATGATGGGAGAGTTGAAGTTCTTTCTCGGGATCGAAATCAAACAAAGAAGAGAAGGAACCTTCACCAACCAAGCCAAATACACTCAAGACATGCTCAAGAGATTTAAACTAAGTGATGCCAAGCCGGCTTCCACTCCAATGCTCGTCAAATGCCAACTTGACATAGATCCCAATGGTAAAGTGATGGATCAAAAGGTATATCATTCCATGATTGGGTCCTTGCTTTACCTTTGTGCATCTAGACCGGATATCATGTTGAGTGTGGGAATTTTTGCACGGTTTCAAGCCGCACCTAAGCAAAGCCACCATGTGGCGGTCAAGCAAATATTTTGATATTTGGCTCATACCCCAAACTTTGGCTTATGGTACCCAAGAGGAGCTAACTTCAACCTTGTTGGCTTTTCGGACTCGGATTGGGTGGGAGACAAAGTGGATAGGAAGTCAACTTCCGGAGGGTGCCGATTTCTTGGTTGATCTTTGGTGAGTTGGTCTTCTAAGAAGCAAAGTTGTGTGTCTCTCTTGTCCAGCGAAGCGGAGTATGTGGCCGCCAGTAGTTGTTATGCTCAACTTCTATGGATGAGGCAAACTTTAAAGGATTATGGTGTCATTTGTGACAAAGTGCCTCTTTGGTGTGACAATGAAAGTGCCATCAAGATTTCTCTAAACCCGGTGCAACACTTCAAGAAGAAGCATATTGAGATTCGGTATCACTTCATCTGGGATGACATTAGGCGAGGGGAGATCAAGCTCAACTATGTCAACACTCATGATAACCCTCCAGATATTTTCACGAAGCCCTTGGATGAAGCAAGATTTCGCGAGTTAAGGCATAAGCTAAATATCATTGATTTGAGCAATGTAGCTTGAACATTTGCACACCCCAACATACTCATCTTGATGTCTTGTTTAGGTGTAGGCATGGACATAGGGGGAGTGTTGTTCTATCAATGAACTTTCCGTCCCCCATTATGCATAAATTGATCAACTCTTCCACATTCACCATTGTAGATGGTACTTGTGCTTCAAAGATGAGTATTGGTCATGGGCCCAAGGATAATTCTTCGCGGTGCCATACCAATTGACTCAAACATAGGTGGCTCCAGCCACCGCCCTCTCCTCTTGAGAGGGTTTGGTTAGTGTTTGGGCCTCTTTGTCCTTTTCGCCTTCTTTTTGGCCTTGTGTGTGTTTCAGTTGCTTCGTTTGTGCTCTTTTGCGTATCCGGTTGGTCGAAGTGTGCATTGCAAAGGTTGTGTTTTCCTGTCTTTTCGAAACTTGCACTTTCTTGGGTGTACGGTAGTACCGTGGCTACCCACGGTACTACCGCAGGAGGTGGGTGGCATCTGTGCTTGCGTAGCTGCAACCCCGGCACGGTATTACTGCTTCCAGCACCGCAGTAATTTTTTTACTGCCACTAGAAGAGCGGTACTACCGCGATGACCCGCACTACTACTGCGCTGTCGAGAGTGCGTGGGGGTTAAAAGCGGGTGGGGGAGTTTCAACTCCCCCATGCCCATTCATCTCTTCCCCTCACTTCATCTCTCTCTCCTGCCCAGGAACGGCACCGGAGGATCTCAACGGATCTCCATCTTCGGCCACTCTCTTCGCATTCCGACCGATGGGATCGATACCCACCTCGCCCTGTTGCCATGGAACCAGGTATCTCCCTTAGTCCCTTTCTCTCTGCCCCGTTGTTATGCTTCTAGGTTTTGGGAGATGCATGTGTAGTTCTTGTGATGTTTGGCTAAATCTTTGCCAGAGGAGATTGTTGGAGAGTGCTAGTGCAGTAGATATGCTATTTGGTCATCGACGGTAGTACCGATCTACTTTTATGGATGTTCCTAGATCCTTTCTTGCTGTTCTTGCGAGATATTGCTCCGTGCGGTACTACTACTCCGCTGGAGCGGTACTATCGTCCGGCACGCGGAAGTAAAATTTTACTTCCGCTCCAGGCGCGGTACTACCGTGCCAACCTGGCACAGTACTACCGCGGCTAGAGCGAATGTAAAGTTTTACGTCCGCATCCTGGTCCGGTACTACTGTTGAGTTAAAGATTACTTTGTTTTGTCCACCCAATCTCTACTTGTTTCATTTGGTTTTGGCCTTGGTCTTTGCTATAATCCTTCTCGCTTTTCTCATGTGTTTGTGTTGTGTGTCATAGGTGGTGGCTTCGGTTAAAATGTCCGGCGCTCGAATCCCAGCCGTGACATGAGCTCCAAGCGCCTTCGCAACCAAGAATCTCCTGGGGGCTCTTGTGCCCCACAATGCAACATCAAGTCCAAAGCTACCAAGATCAAGGAGCCAAACATCAGCGTGGATGAAATGCCTCAACAAGAGTTTTTGATTCGAAGGAAGCTCAACCCATATGTCAAGCCTAGAGAGCTCACAAGGGGAAATGACTTGTTTTGGACCAAGCAACAGAATCTCATCTTCCTAGATGTGATCAAGGCCAAGCAGAACACCTATGTGCCAGTTCAGTGGATTGACATGGATCATATTAAGAAGGACCGGGCATATTTTGGTGAGCCTATGGATTTGGTGGAGCGGTTTGGCATTGAGGAGTTTCTCACGTTTCACATGGACTTTGACCCAAAGATTGTGGCTCAGTTCTTTGCCTCTGTCCATTTCCACACGGATGACAAGCGGACCATGACTTGGATGACCAATGTAAAGAGGATGACTGTTGATTGGAAGGAGTCCATGTACATGTTGCACGTTCGTGATGAGGGGCTAGAGGTGCCCATTGGTGTCTGCCCACATGCCAACGCCGAGTCTGCCAACAAGAACAAGCTCCAACCCTTCCTTGTTGAGAAGACGTTACCCAATGACAAGAAGACTTATGTGTTGAACCCGTTCCTTGACATCATGCACCAGATCTTCCGCAACACTCTTTTCCCTCGCATAGGTGACAAGGACAAGGTGCATTCCTATCTCGTGGATATGATGCTCATTTGTGAGGAAGCTCGTCGCAAACAACCTGGACCACTTGATGTCTCTCATATCATGTGGTGTGAGCTTCAGTTTGTTGTGTTCCATCGTAAGGTGTCCATCTATGGACCTTACTTGCACCTCTTGATCTCGAAGACATGGGAGAAGCTCTTTCCGGGTGAAGAGTTTCTTGCTCCCAATTGGATTCTCCATGAGCCTATCAAGCTATGAATCAAGAGAAAGTGGGCTAATACCACGACCCGGGCTAAGGCTGAGGCTGCACAGATGGATGTTGATGAGGATGAGTTTGAGGAGGAGGCTGAGGACAGTGCTGAGGGGTACGCTCCTCCCTCTGCTGAGCCATCTTGGGCTAAGAAGCTCAAGGCCAAGATGAAGGATCTGTTCTGCATGCAGGCCAAGGGGCAGTACAATTCTCACGTTGCTTAGAAGGAGAGTCGCCAGCACGACAAGAGGATCTTGAGGAAGCTCGGTGAGCAAGTGTCGAGCGGGTCTGAGAAGAACATCACTCCTAAGGCTGCCTGGATGGCAAAGCAGGGCTATCAGTGTACTAAGTCAGATGGGGAGTCCATTCCTGCTGCTGAGACCGATGAGGAGCTCGATGGGTGATCACTGCACTGGGAGCTACCACCTGTGCCATAGGTGTCCTCTCTGCCTTTTTGGTGTCTTGATGCCAAAGGGGGAGAGAGTGTAGAATTTGCGAGTCTTGTGTCACCTTGCTTTCGTTCCATTGAACCTTCGTTGCTTTGGTTTGTTGGTTTGTGGTTATGTTCGTGTGAGCCCAGGAGACTATCATATGGTGTGAGACATATGCCCTCAAGCTTATCTTATTGTCTAGTTTGTTTAGTAGATTGTGAGCTTATGTTATCTTGTGCCCTTTACTTCATGCTCACTTACTTTACCATGCCTCCATGCTTAGTGTCACTTATATTGTTGCAAGTTTTGCCTTGTCTATAAAATAGAGGGGGAGTGTTGATCCTAGTATGTGTGTCATGCAGTCCAAAACACATCTATAGAGTGCACACATCTAGGGGGAGCCTGTCTATATTTTATAGATGTTGGGTTTTGCTTATGTTCATTTTATATCCTTATGTGCAAATCACGTATTGTCATCAATCCACCAAAAAGGGGAGATTGTAAGGGCATATTTCTCCCTATGTGGTTTTGGTGATTGATGAAAATGCTTTTGCAGACTAATCGTGTGCATTGAGCATTTTAGATGTCTCATGGCTAGGCACAAGACGACTCGGTGCCCCTCGGAGCCTATCGAAGACGGCGTTTTTCTATGTTTCTTTTCGGTGGATTTGAGTCGTAGGAAAGTCGTACTATTAAGAGGGGGGTCCGCTTAGGAAAGGTTAGGGTGGAATCAACACGTACACATCCGTTCCTTTGCACCACCTTTCCTTTGCTTCATTGGAGCACCGGTCGTTTGCCCTTGTCTCTGCGAAATGAAGGCTTTCGAATGCTTGCGTGTCTGTGGCATGATGCTCAAGAGATGTAACGCCCCGGGTCCGATGCGCCAGGTGTCATTCAGTTATTCGCCGTCGTTGCCATGTCATTTGCTTGCGTGTTGCATTTTATCATGTCACCATGTGCATTGCATTGCATACGTGTTCGTCTCATGCATCCGAGCATTTTCCCCGTTGTTCGTTTTGCAATCCGGCGCTCCTATGCCCTCCGGCGTTCCCCTTTTCTCTCCTGTTGTGAGTGGGTATTAAACTTTCTCGAAATGGCCCGAGGTTTGCCAAGCGGCCTTGGTATAGCCCCGGTAGACCGCCTGTCAAGTGTCGTGCTATTTGGAGTTCGTTTGGTACTCCAACGGTTAACCGCGTAGCCCGAAACCCCCCCCTTTCTCTTTGCAGCCCAACACCCTTCCAAAGTGGCCCAAAACCCATCTATCTCCCCTCCATGCTCTCGGTCATTCGATCACGATCGTGTGGGCGAAAACCGCTCCTCATTTGGACTGTCCTAGCTCCCTCTACCTATATAAACGTCCCCCTCCTCCATTTTTCGGATCAAAACCCTAGCAAATCGCCCTCCGCCGCCACCGGACACGTCCGCCCCATGCCGGACACGTCTGCCACCGCGCCCGCAGCCAACCATCCCACGCCACCTGTCCCCCGTCGGCCCTCTCTCTCTTCTCCGCCGCGCAGGCCCGCGAGCCCGTTTGGGGCCCGCCCGGGCCCGAGCCGCCCGCCGCCGCGGCCCGCGCCCCGCGCAGCCGCCGGACCCCGCGCGCGCTGCCCGTCTCCTCCACCCGCATCGCCCGCCACCGCCTCGCCGTCGTGCCGCGCCGCCGCCTCGCCGGCGCGCCGCGCCGCCGTCCCGGCCCGCGCTTGACCGCAGCAGGGGCGCCGCCGCCTCCCGCGCCGGCCGCGGTCGCCGGAGCCGCGCCACCCCAACCTCGCCCTGGCGCGCCTCCTCGCCTCGCCTCGCTGCCAATCCTACCGCCGCCCCGGCCGTGGCCCCGTGCCGCCCCGCCGCCCAGCGCCGGCCGGTGCCGCCCCTCGCCCCGCCGGCCTCGTCCCCTCGCCTCCATGGCCGGAGCCGAGCTCCGTTGCCAGCTGCCTCATCGCCGGATCTGGGCGGGTGGATGAGACCCACCCGTCCCCGATCCAAACGGCCGCCCCGTCCCCGGATCCGCTCGTCCCGGGTCCGCCCCGTCCAATTTTCCCCGAGGTCCAAATTCCACCAAGTCCCCAGATTTTCACTAAGTCCCCGTTTCTGTGTAATAATCATGCCATGTTCGTCATGCTTTATCTCTGTATCCATACCTCCGTTTTGCGCGTGTAATATGTCAAATTGTTTGACTCGACGAGTACATCATTTCATTCCATTGCATCATATTCATTTGAGGTCATCTGGATGCCTGAATCTTCGTTGCAAGAGTGCTTCATGATGTTTTCTGTTGTATGTTAACAGAACGATCTCTTTTATCATTTTTGCCATGATTGATGTGTGCATCCTATGAGGTTGATGTCTTCATGTGTTTTGAACTATGCCATGTCTTCTTTACAGAGGTGCTTGCCATGTATTTTTGTGATCAATGTGGTGACTAGCACAAGCATGCAAACTAGTCATTGTGATGTTGCTGATTTTAGTCCCTGTTCTGCTGTTATTTTGATGTCATATAAACTTGATGCTACAGAGAGATCCATGCATATTTTGAGATACTTCAGTAAGGGTGTTTTGAACATGTGGTTATTGTCTATCCATTCATGCCCTTGGTTGCAATTATGGAGTAGTCTAGCATGTTATTTTCGTGCTCTACTTTTGCTTCAAAATGTTTCCTGGCAGATTGTTTACATGTTATTAAATTTGGCCAAGCTTGTTGTAGTTGATCCTTGAATGCTATGGAATTGTTCTTAACTTGGTTTGTTACACAAACATGTCTTCTTGATGATGCTATGATTATCTTGTCATGCAATGACTTGTGGTGAGTGATTCAAGCTTGTTAAATAGGGTACATGATGTTGCTGTTTTGCTAGGCTGAATCTGTTATTTCATGATGCTATATAAACATGTTGCTACTAATCATTCTATGCATAATATGGAGATGTTCTATAAACATGTTTTGATATACATGTCATCCCCTATCCATTCATGCCACTGGTTGCATTTATAGGTTGCTGTAGCTTGTTCATATCTTGCTCCAAAGTTGCTTCATAATGTTGTTGTCAGCCTGTTAACATTAAGTTCAGTTGTTGCCATGTGTTTTGCTAGTGTTCCATGTACCCTATGACCTTGATATTGTCATTCTTAGCTTCACAAATATGCCTTCTTACTGTTGGTTGCCTTGCCATGCCATGTTTTGCTCTGTAGTGATTTGCACAAGCTCATCTACATGCCTTCATAATTCTGTTTCTGCCATGTTTGAATCTGTAATATAACTTGCTATGTTTACATTGGTGCCATCATATTTTCTGATCCTTTTTGGCTCATGGTCAGTAAGGGACTTTTAATCTATGCATTTAGTAGATTCATTCCATGCCTTTGTTTGCCATGATAAGTTCATTTAACATGTTGTTTGATAGCTCTAAACATTGCATCGTGATGTTATTTTCGGCAAAGTCTGAAATTGTTGTAACTTGCAATCTTACCATGTGTGTTTAAGCATGTTCTAGTTATTTCTGGAGATAGCTCAGTGTTCATGTTTTGTTGTGCTTTACCTTTACATTATGTCAATGCCTTTTGTTATTATGTTGGGGTGCTGTAGCATGTTGTTTTGATGCTTCCAATATGCCTAGTTGCTGTTTTGGACAGATTGTTGCTATAACTTGTATAGTGTGTGTGTGTGTTGAACCGCTGCTCCGTTTTGAGTGTGCTCTATATGAAACTTGCTTAGAATTGCGTGTAGATTCATATTATCATATTGCATCTTTGTTTTGAGGTGTTTGCTTGATGTTTGTATGCATTTTGCATCAATGCCATGTTTGACTTGTATTGCTCATATCTTCTAGGTCGTAGCTCCGAACTAAATGAACTTTATATGTAACTTGACTAGAATCTCGTGTAGATCATCTTTGTGCATTTTAACTTGATGTTTAACAACTTGAACATAATGTATGTTCAGATCTGGACCAATTTCGAAATATGCATATGAGGACTTACCGGAATTGTTATATGTTGTTCCCGGCCTCATTTAAACTTGCCTTGATGTGTTGCTCTTGTTTGCATCATCTCTTGCCGTGAGTAGCTTCATGTAGCTTTGTCATGCATTATGCTTGTTGTGCATCATGCCTTGTTCATGTGTGGTGTGTTTACTATGTTGTGTGCTTCTTTTCAATAGTTCCTGTTTCCGTTGCGATCGTGAGGATTCGTTCGTCTACGCTTGGTTCGGCTTCATCCGTTCGTCTTCTTCATGGACTCGTTCTTCTTCCTAGCGGGATTTCAGGCAAGATGACCGCTACCCTGGATCTTACTACTATCATTGCTATGCTAGTTGCTTCATTCTATCGCTATGCTGCGTTACCTATCTTTTGCTCATCAAGCCATCCCAAATTGCCATGAACCTCTAACCTTTGACACCTTTCCTATGCAAACGTTGTTTGGCTATGTTACCGCTTTGCTCAGCCCCTCTTATAGCGTTGCTAGTTGCAGGTGAAGTTGAAGATTGCTCCATGGTGGACATGATTTTGGTTGGGATATCACAATATCTCTTATATTATTAATGCATCTATATACTTGGTAAAGGGTGGAAGACTCGGCCTTTTGCCTGGTGTTTTGTTCCACTCTTGCCGCCCTAGTTTCTGTCATACCGGTGTTATGTTCCCTGATTTTGCGTTCCTTACGCAGTCGGGTGATTTATGGGACCCCCTTGACAGTTCGCTTTGAATAAAACTCCTCCAGCAAGGCCCAACCTTGGTTTTACATTTACCTCACCCAGCCCTTTTCCCTTGGGAGTCACGCTCTCGAGGGTCATCTTTATTTTAGCCCCCTCGGGCCAGTGCTTGTCTAAGTGTTGGTCCGAACTAGAGCCCTTTGCAGCGCCCCCTCAGGGAAACTTGAGGTCTGGTTTTAGTTGTATGGATTGCTCATCCGGTGTTGCCCTGAGAACGAGATATGTGCAGCTCCTATCGGGATTGTTGATGCATCGGGCGGCTTTGCTGGTCTTCTTTTACCATTGTCGAAATGTCTTGTAAACCAGGATTCCGAGTCTGATCGGGCCTTCCTGGGAGAAGGTATATTCCTTCATTGATCGCGAGAGCTTGTCATGGGCTAAGTTGGGACACCCCTGCAGGGTATAATCTTTCGAAAGCCGTGCCTGCGGTTATAGGTAGATGGGAATTTGTTGATGTCCGGTTGTAGATAACTTGACACCATATCCGAATTAAAACGCATCAACCGCGTGTGTAGCCGTGATGGTCTCTTTTCGGCGGAGTCTGGGAAGTGAACACGGTTTCTGGGTTATGTTTGACGTAAGTAGGAGTTCAGGATCACTTCTTGATCATTGCTAGCTTCACGACCGTTCCTTTGCTTCTCTTCTCGCTCTTATTTGCGTATGTTAGCCACCATACTTGCTTAGTCGCTACTGCAGCCTCACCACTTTACCCCCCTTCCTTTCCCTTTAAGCTTTGCTAGTCTTGATACCCATGGTAATGGGATTGCTGAGTCCTCGTGGCTCACAGATTACTACAACAACAGTTGCAGGTATAGGTTATGCGATGATCATGACGCAAGGGCGATGCTTGCATGCGTTGAGTTCTTCTTCTGCTTCTTCTTTGATCAGGGGATAGGTTCCAGGTCGGCAGCTTGGGTCTAGCAGGGTGGATGTCGTTTGAGTTTCTGTTTGTGTTTTATCCATAGTCGGATGTTGATCTTATGTATGATGATGTTGTATTCATGTGGCATTGTATGCCTTATGTATGTATCCCCATATATTATGTAATGTTGATGTAATGATATCCACCTTGCAAAAGCGTTTCAATATGCGGGTCTATCCTTGGTGGGACCTTTGAGTTCCTTTTGGATAGGGTCGCATATTGGGCGTGACAAGAGAGCAGTAGTACCACAGGGCCTTGCGGTAGTACTACTCAAGGGTGTGGTAGTACCGCAGGGTACAACGGTAGTACCGCTCCTGGTGAGCGGTAGTACCGCTAGCTCCGGCCCTGACCCTGGCGCATGCGGAAGTACGTGCGGAAGTAATTTTTTACTTCCACCCCCACGTGGTAGTACCGCTCCTTGCCGGTGGAGGTACCGTGCCAGATTTTCACACAATCCTAAACTCTATGGAAGTAGCCACGGACGTAATTTATTTAGTATGTGCCTTTCCAGCCCAGTTGAGCCTTGCCTCGCGGTAGTACCGCAAGGGCGCACGGTAGTATTGCTCCGGCGGTTCTACCTCTTGTTGCTATACGCAACAGGGCCTCGTCTAGTCACTGCCGCGCGAGCGGTAGTACCGCAACGTCAAGCGGTAGTACCGCAACCCCTTGCAGTAGTACCGCGTGTCGCGGGCTGAGTGGGTGGGTAACGGTTGGATCTTTTCCCCCACTATATAAAGGGGGTCTTGTTCCCCAAGAAGACCACCTCTTCCCTCCCTAAGCTCAATTGTTGCTCAAAGCTCCATTTTCGCCCGATCTCTCTCCCTAGCCAATCAAACTTTTTGATTTTCTAGGGATTGGTTGAGAAGGCCCCGATCTACACTTCCACCAAGAGAAATTTGATTCCCCCCACTAATCCCTTGTGGATCTTGTTACTCTTGGGTGTTTGAGCACCCTAGATGGTTGAGGTCACCGCGGAGCCATATTCCATTGTGGTGAAGCTTTGTGGTGTCATTGGGAGCCTCCGATTAAGTTGTGGAGATTGCCCCAACCTTGTTTGTAAAGGTTCGGTTGCCGCTGTCGGATGTTGGGTTCTGGCAGACCCTTAAGGTTCCAACTCTAGGGTGTGCGCGAAGATCTTCCCCTACCAATCCACGGCCGATCACCTCACGAGAATCTAAGCTAAAACGATGAACAACACGAGGGACACAAGATTTATACTGGTTCGTGCCACCGTTGTGGTGTAATACCCGACTCCAGTGTGTGGTGTGGTGGATTGCCTCACGGGTGATGATGAACAGTACAAAGGATGAATAGCCTCACGAGAAGTGTTCTTGAGCTGGTGCGATGAACTACTTGGATGAGCTCGATCGCCTATGGATCTGATGAGGACTCGATGCCCTTTCTGTGGTGGCTAGCCCTATTTATAGAGGCCCTGGTCCTCTTCCAAAATATTGAGCGGGAAGGGTGCCAACAACGGTCATTTTGAAGGGGAACATCTAGTAAAAGTTATCCTAACTAAAGTTGGTCTTCGGCTGCTAAAGACACTCACAATGACGCCGTCTTGGGCTCCACGGTGACCTCCATTCTGCCGCTCTGCTGGTCTTGGTCTCGTTGCACTGAAATGGCAACCTTTTCCTGATGCCTCGGTACTCCACGCATGTGCTTACCCCCTTTGCACCAAAGAGGAAACAAGGACAGTCCGCGGGTCGGCGCCTGCCTGGCGCCCGCCTGGTCTCGATCGTCATGGCTTGCGTCACAAGGACCTCGTGAGGTACCCTTGCCTTGATCTCTCCGCCTCCTCGCGAGCCTACCTGGCGAGGCTGCTCCTGAGGAAGCCTTGTGTCGTCCGCCCCATGAGGCTTGGCCCGTCGCAAGGGTCTTGAGTCTTGCGTTGATGAGGATAGGTCATACTGGGCCACCACTCGAGCCACGCCGCAGGCCACAGGCAGGCAAGTCTGGGGACCCCCGTTCCCAGAACGCCGACAGTGGCCCACGGGCCCAAGGCGCGCTCGGACTTGGCTTAGCGAAGAAGCGAAGGGGCAAGTGCGGAGCACTGCGGGCTCCATCAGCCTGCGGCCTTGGGCGCCGCGTGGCGGTTGATTGGGCATGGGCGCCTCTGCTTTCCCATGCTGCCTCGGCAACTGCTCGACTTGACAAGTCCCTGCATGCACAAATGAGTCATGATTACCTGTGATCGTGGAGGCCGACGGTTGGCTTCCTCCGGACTATAAGTATGGACGGGCGAGAGCCCCCACAGTCCATCCCTTCCTGCTTCACTCTTTCTTCCTTGCCCTTGCTCCACTTTACGCCAATGGCCGATCCACCGGTTTTCAGCGGAAGAGAAGGGGAAGGCCCCCCGAGAGGGTCCCGACCCGCTTTCGCCGAAGAAGCGGCCAGTCCCTGGCTGTCGCGATGTGGTTGCGTGGCAGGAGACGTCAAGGCCCTGGTATGAGCAGCCGCTGCCTAGGTTTCTACTGCCCTTGCACTCCCGGGCCGATGGCCCTGGAGAAGAAGACGCCGAGCGGCACCGCCGGCGCCGCCGGCGACGCCGACGAGTCACGGCGGTGCGCGTCATCGCCCCTGGGGTCCATGCCGAGGGCTCTTCTCGTGAGCTTGTGCTTCACGCCGCTATGCCTCCACGCTCTTGGATTCGCCTTCCTCCCTCCTTCGCCTTCCAGATGCCGCCGAGGGGGCCTCTGGAGCTCTGGATGCAGCATGCTGACTGCCGCACCCTCGCGACCGGAGCGGAGGTTGAGGTTGTCGCTCCGGGCAAGGTCTACATGACCCGGGGCTGGGGCGATATCGCCCGGGTCTGCTGGACAGGGGGTGCCCTCATAATTCATCTTGAATACAATGGTGCCTCCTTGATGTTCTTCAAGGTCTTCGACATGGAAGGACGCCAACTGTAGTGCTGCCCCAAGGAAGGCGGCCGGGGCATCAAAGTGGCGAGGGCCAGGCCTGCCAACCACTTCCCAGCAGTTCCTCTGGTAGTAGCGGAGAAGCCGGAGGGTCCAGCGACTCTCCCGAGCTTCACGTGACTCCGAAGACGAGCGACGACAGCTACGAGCCCCCAAGCTCGTGTTGCGCTCGGAGTGGGGCAGCTGCATCGGGCCGCCGACGCCGCTGATCTGGATGAGGTTGGCGCCGGCGCTTGACGGCCCACTGTTGATGATGGCGTCTCCTATGGAGGCACGCGTAGTTAGCGTTCCTTAGGATTGGCACCTTTTGTTTCCTGCAAGGAATCGAAGAAACACCCCGCGGGGGTATGTAAGGCGTCTGCCATGTCTTTTGTGAATATTATCCTTATTATGGAGTGATGCGAGATGCTTGTCTTGTCTCGGCTCGGCTCCCCCTTTCTATCCACACGAGGGCTTTGTGCTCTACGCTGACAGGTCTCGGTCCCCAGGCAGGCTTCAGCCGTCGCTGGTATGCCAGGTCGTGATGCCGTGGTCAAGGTCAGGAGGTGAGCGGCCCAAGGTCCAGTAAGAGCCCCAAGGCGCGATGCTCAGGAAGTCCCCTTTAGCGCTCAAGCATCCTTCGTTGGGCAAGAAAGGAAGGTAACATCGCCGTGACAGAGCCGCACTAGGCGAGGGTTTAACGTCGCGTTAATTTAGCTTTTTCAGGGGCATGACTTCTCTCATGAGCTTGGAGTTGTTCTTTGGCGAGGCGTCGGGCCTGCGCGCCGGCAGCGGGGGTGTCGCTGGGCCAGGTCCTTGTGAGCCTCTCCTCTCTTCCCCGCACTTTCCTTCATGCTCTACGTCCTCAGGTCCCGGCCCTCGAGCGAGCTCAGCCGCCGCTGGTATGACAGGTCGCGATGCCGTGGGTCAAGGCCAGGGGGTGAGGGCTGGAGAGCCAGTAAGAGCCCCTGAGTCATGATGCTCAGGCGCCCCCCTTTTAACGCGTGAGCGGGTCGTACGGGAGAGAGAGAGAGGGAGCTCACGACGCCCCCACGCTATTCCTTAGGCGGATCCTGTACACCAGCACGAGGAAAACAAGGACTGCCATTATGGTTGCCAGCCAGCCATTGGTTGCTCCGAGGGAGTGATTGAGGCACTGAGGGCCTGGTGAGGTAGCGCTTTGCGGGGCTACTGCAGCTAGAGCTCGACCACTCAGATTTGTCGACGTTGCAGGGACAGACCCATGCGCAAGCGTCGTGCCAGAGTGAGCGGCTCCAAAGGTAGGTGTCAATCGAGCAGGCGATTATCTCAAGTAGGTTAAGCATGAATAAGCAAATCAACTTAGACAGATGCAGAGAAAGGCACACGCCACTGGGCCAGGCCCAAGCGGCTTGGGGATGATGCAGCCCGAGGGGCGCCCCCAACAAGGTAAGCTGAAGACATAAGCAAAACAGATACATGCCGCGGGGACAGACCCACGCGACCTGGGAATGATGCAGCCCTGAGGGTGCTCCCAGCTGAAATGAAACTTGAGAGAAGTCACCTGATACCATTGCAGAGCGAGTGTCGGAGTAGCTGACGGTGTGTGGTGAAGAAGCCAATCCTCACGAGCCCTCGGGGCTCCAAGCCTTGGGAGGATCAGGAGGTCCGAGCGGCTCGGCGAGGTCCACCTCCATTTCCTCCAGGAGCGCGCGGTGCTTGGCTACCTGAGCTTCCAGAATGCTTCTCATTAGGCGCTGGTGGGCAGCAGCCGTGCTTGGCAGGCCGGAAGGGCATGCGAATGTAGCTGTGCGGCGGACCCTCGCAATGCCCCACGCGCGAAGGCCAGAAGCACTCCTGAGACGTGACTCGATTGAGCCCTGGGTAGTCGATGCAGACGTGCAGCCCGCCATCCTCACCTGGATGGGGAGCTACGCTGGGCAGGCGGCGGTTGTGGCGCATGACTCTCGATTCCTGCAACTCCTGAGCAACCTTGGTGATGAACTCCTGAGGGCTGGGCCCTCCTTGCCTTATGCCTTCCTGAGGGAAACGTGCCGCGAAGCACGCCTCCAAGTGGTGCCCGAGCGCCTCCCTCGTGATCTTGGCAAAGTCAGTGGCTCCCCAGGAGAGAGCCCCCGAGCCTTGCCCGAGGAGGGCACCGGGCGCACCTCCCTATGCGATGGAGGGTGGCGCCCCTTGGATGGGTGCAGATCCTAATGTGGCACCTACCTCCTGAGGCCTTGAGCTAGGTGATGTCTTCTTCTTCTTGGGGGTTGCTTCAGGAAGGTTTCCACTCTTGCTGTCTGGGTCCTCGATTGACGCGGCTTGGAAGGCGCGCTCGGAAGAGCACACCGCATCCTTCTCTTCACAGGGGACCGTGATGACTCTGTCACTTCCTGGCATCTTGAGGACGTTGTAGCCACGGTGAGTCACCGCCATAAACTTGGCCAGGGCGGGATACCCAAGGATGGCATTGTATGGCAGGCGAATGTGGGTGACGTAGAAGTCGATGAGCTCGGTACGGTAGTTCTTGTGCTGCCCAAAGGTGACAGGGAGGTGGACCTGCCCTATCGGGACAGTGGAACCATCAGTGACTCCTGAGAAAGGCTTGGTTGGTTGAAGCTGATCGTATGGCACTTGGAGGTTGTTGAACGTCTCGACGGACAGGCCGTTGAGCCCTGCTCCGCCATTGATGAGGGTCCTGGTAACTTGCACATTGTTGAAGACTGGTGAATAGAGCATCAAGAGGACACCGGTTGTTGCCGCGCACTTGAGCTGATCCGCTGAGCTGAACGCGATGGTGCACGCAGACCACCTGAGGGGGCGCGTGGCCTCAAGCTTGGGGAGGACTGCATTCACCTCGTGAGCAAACTGCTTGAAGATGCGCTGAGAGGCTGGGGCCTGGGCACCGCCCAAAATGCACGCAATTGCACGCGGCTCCTGGAAGCCCCCAGCCCCCTCGTCTTGATGATGGTCGTCATTCCTTATTGGCGGTGGTGCTAGAGGAGGAAATCCTATGTTGCCTTGTGGGCGATCCTCACGGGGCTGATCCCTCCAAGCCCCCTCGCGAGGCTGATCCTGTCAGCGGTCCTCGCGAGGCCGGTCACGCCACCCTTGGCGAGGACCACGGTCATCCCATCGTCCTCCACCTCTTCCTCCGCCTCGGCCATAGCCCAGATCATTGCGCTCGGGGCGTCGACTGACACGGCCTTCTCGCACGGCCCTAAGCTCTTGGCATTCGTTGGTGTTGTGGGTATGGAGATCGTGGTACACACAGTACCAGCTGCCCTTAGACGACTCCGGCTGGTCCCTGCCGCGCTTCATGTCTGGCTCTGCTGCGAGCACAGCTGCTCCCTTGCGCTTCACATCCTTGGCCTTGGCCTTCTTCTCTTCTGGATCTGTAGCCGGGAGCTCGAGAAGGGAGAGGCGTCCCTCCTCATCCCTTGCGCACTTGGTCGTCAGGTTGAACAACTCCAGAGACGTACACAGATCTTCGTGGATCGCTAGCTCCTCCTTCATCTTGACGTCACGGACGCCATCAGAGAACGCCGAGATGATGGCCTCCTCGGTCACCTTGGGAATCTTGAGGCGAGCGATGTTGAAGCACTGGATGTACTTCTGCAAGGTCTCTCCGGGTTGCTGCTTGATGCGGCGCAGGTCACCCACGGCCGGCAGACGGTCGTGAGTGCCCTGAAAGTTGGCGATGAAGCGAGTGCGCATCTCGTCCCAGGAGGAGATTGTGCCAGGGGGCAAGTTCAGGAGCTAGGTGCGGGCACCGTCCTTGAATGCCATGGGAAACCAGTTTGCCATAACCTTTTCGTCCCCGTTGGAGGCTTTGATGCCCAGCTAGTAGAGCTATAGGAACTCTGCGGGGTCGGCAGTGTCGTTGTAGCGAGGGGGCAGGTCAGGTTTGAACTTGCCCGGCCAGGCGACACTGCGTAGCTCGGTGGTGAAAGCGCGGCAGCCTGCGGTGGCCACCGGAGCTCTCTGCTGATGCGGGGCTTGCTCCTAGGGATTCCCGCGCGCTGCTGCCTGGAGCAGCGCGGGGTCTTGACGTGCTGGCGCAGGGATGCGGTCATGGCGCACCGGTGCTGGGAGCACGCGAGCACCTTCTTGGGGACGAGGGATTTCTTGGTAGCTCATTTCTTGTCGTGCGGGCGCCGGACGCGGTGGATCTCGTCCTGGGGCCGCGCGCCTTGGAGCCAGGGCGCCTTCTTGGGGAGGAGGTGGCGGAGCCACCTCCTGGGCTGCACCACCCGTGCAGGACGAAGGGTGAGGCAGCGAGAGGGACGGCACAGGGGAGACCCCTGCGGCGCTGACGAGCTCGGTGATGCAAGCGAGCCACTCCTCGTAGAGGTCATCGACGGGACGATAGTGGAGGAGCTCACGCGCCGGGAGCAACGCGGTGTGCGCGTCCGTGGGGGCGCGACGGGCGTGGGACAACGAACCAGCTGGAGTCAGCGACGGGGTGGCGGTGCGGCCTTCCCGCTACACCGAAGGATGCAGCGACGAGGCTTGCTGCTCGTTCCCCGCTGGCCCGGTAGTGGCGTTGGCGGCAGGCAACGGGGAATGACGGGACACCCACCGACGGGATCCATCTGGGCGACGCGGGCGGCAAGAGCAGCCCGACGCTCGGCACGAGCCCAGCGAGCGTCAGCCATGGACACGACGGGTGATCAAACGCGGAACAGCGGAAGAAAGATTTCGGCGCACCCCTACCTGGTGCGCCAAATGTTGGATGTTGGGTTCCGGCAGACCCTTAAGGTTTGAACTCTGGGGTGCGCACAAAGATCTTCCCCCTACCAATCCACGTCCGATCGCCTCGCGAGAATCTAAGCTAAAACGATAAACAACATGAGAGACACAAGATTTATACTGGTTTGGGCCACCGTTGTGGTGTAATACCCCACTCCAGTGTGTGGTGTGGTGGATTGCCTCAGGGGCTGATGATGAACAGTACAAAGGATGAACAGCCTCACGAGAGGTGTTCTTGAGCTAGTGTGATGAACTACTTGGATGAGTTCAATCGCCTATGGATCTGATGAGGACTCGATGCCCTCTTCTGTGGTGGCTAGCCCTATTTATAGAGGCCCTGTTCCTCTTCCAAAATATTGAGTGGGAAGGGCGCCAACAGCGGCCATTTTGAAGAGGAACATCTAGTACAAGTTATCCTGACTAAAGTTGGTCTTCGGCTGCTAAAGGCACTGGCGATGACGCCGTCTTGGGCTCCATGGTGCCCTCCATCCTGCCGTTCTACTAGTCTTGGTCTTGTTGCACTGAAATGAAAACCTTTGCCTGATGCCTCGGTACTCCACGCCTGTGCTTGCCCCCTTTGCACCAAAGAGGAAACAAGGACACTGCGCGGGCCAGCGCCCGCCTGGCGCCCGCCTGGTCTCGATCGTCACGGCTTGCGTCACGAGCACCTCGCGAGGTACCCCTGCCTTGATCTCTCCGCCTCCTCGCGAGCCTGCCTGGCGAGGCTGCTCCTGAGGAAGCCTTGTGTCGTCCGCCCCGCGAGGCTTGGCCCCTCGCGAGGGTCTTGAGTCTTGCGTTGATGAGAATGGGCCGTACTGGGCCACCACTCGAGCCACGCCACAGGCCGCAAGCAGGCAAGTCTGGGGACCCCCGTTCCCAGAACGCCGACAGCCGCCTCCAAGGGCACCAATAGTGGAATCATGGAATCTCACATTGTGTGAGGGCGTGAGGAGTATATGGTGGCCCTAGTGGCTTCTTGGGGAGCATTGTTCCTCCACACCGGTCCAACGGAGACGTACTTCCTCTCAAAGGGAAGGACTTCGATAACACATCCTTGTCTTCACTGGCTCTACTCTTGGTTATCTCTTACCTTTACTTGTGCAAGCTTATATTGTGTTGTATCCCTTGCTTGCTTGTGTGCTTGTTGTTGTTGCATCATATAGGTTGCTCACCTAGTTGCATATCTAGACAACCTACTTTGAGGCAACGTTTAATTTGGTACAGAAAAGTTAAAAACTGTTATTTGCCTATTCACCCCCCCCCCTCTAGTTAACTATATCGATCCTTTCATCGGGTGTGATAGGCTCTACGTTCACATACACCGGGTGCAAGACAGTTTTGCCCATGCGGAATACCCAGGTTGAACTTGACGAGCCTAGCATGTACATGCATGGCCTCGGAACACTAGAGACCGGAAGGTCGAACGTGAATCATATAGTAGATATGATCAACATAGAGATTTTCACCATTGAAGACTACTCTATCTCACATGATGATCGGACATGGTTTAGTTGATTTGGATCACGTATCATTTAGATGACTTGAGGGATGTCAATCTAAGTGGGATTTCTTAAGTAATTTGATTAATTGAACTTTAATTTATCATGAACTTAGTCCTGATATTATTTGCAAATTATGTTGTAGATCAATAGCTCGCTTATAGCTCCCTATGTTTTTTGATATGTTCCTAGAGAAAAATAAGATGAAAGATGATAGTAGCAATGATGCGGACTGGGTCCGTGATCTGAGGATTATCCTCATTGCTGCACAGAAGAATTATGTCCTTGATGCACCCCTAGGTGACTGATACGTCTCCAATATATCTATAATTTATGAAGTATTCATGCTATTATTTTATCATTCTTGAACATTTTACAATCATTTTATAGCAACTTTATATCATTTTTTGGGACTAACCTATTGACCCAGTGCCCAGTGCCAGTTGTTGTTTTTTGCTTGTTTTTTACATTGCAGGAAATCAATATCAAACGGGGTCCAAACACAACGAAACTCCACGAAGATTTTTTATGGACCAGAAGGAACCCAATGGGCCAGTGCTGCACCTGGGGGGTGCACTGAGGGGGGCACAACCCACCAGGGCGCACTAGGCCCCCCTGGCGTGCCCAGGTGGGTTGTGCCCACCTCGATGGCCTCCCGCACCCCCTCTTTGCACTATAAATTCCCAAATATTCCGAAACCCTTCGGGGTAGCCCTAAATTAGAAGTTCCGCCACTGCAAGGCCTCTATATCCATGAGATCCAATCTAGACGCTGTTCCGGCACCCTGCCGGAGGGGGAGATCATCACCGGTGGCCATCTTCATCATCCCAGCGGCCACCACGGTGAGGAGGGAGTAGTCCACCCTCGGGGAAGAGGGTTTGTACCAGTACCTATGTGTTTTATCTCTCTCTCTCTCATGATCTATATCATGGGCTTTTTTAATATAGTCGGATCATATGACATTTCTCCCCTCTATACTCTTGTTATGATGAATTGAATCTTTACCCTTCAAAGTTTTGTCTTGTCGGATTGAATATTCAGAGATGAGAACACATGATATATGTCTTGCAATATGAATACTTGAGGTGACAATGAGGTATCTTATTGATTCAGTTGATAAGTCTTATGGCATTCAACTTGCGGATTCCCGCGGTGATATTGGGGTAATCTATACATAGGGGTTGATGCACATTTTTCTCTGATGGAAACTTTGGGGTCTCTTTATAGTTCTTTGTGTGGATTGAGTATTATGAATATGAATTTGCTTTGGTGTTATTCTAGTACAAACTCTAGGATAGATCGAACGGAAAAAATAGCTTTGTGTTATTTTAGTATGAACTATTGAATAGATCGAACGGAAAGAATAACTTTGAGATGGTTTCGTGACCTACAAACAATTCCTATATTTTGTTCTCTGCTAATAGGAACTCGGGAGTGATTCTTTATTGCACTTTGAGTGATAATCATATGATCCAACTATGTTAGCATTGTTGAGAGGTTGCAGTAGCGAAAGTACGGACCCTAGGCCTCATTTTTAAGCATTGCAACACCGTTTTTGTGCCCGTTTACTATTTGCTACCTTGCTGTTTTTATTTATTCAGATTATAAAAAATATATTTCTACCATCCATATTACACTTTTATCACCATCTCTTCGCCGAACTAGTGCACCTATACAATTTGCCATTGTATTGGGTGTGTTGGGTACACAAAAGATTTCTTGTATTTGGTTGCAAGGTCGTTTGACCATCTTCATCCTACACCTATCACGGATTGATAAACCTTAGGTCATCCACTTGAGGGAAAATTGCTACTGTCCTACAAAACTCTGCGCTTGGAGGCCCAACACGTGTCTACAAGAATAAAGTTGCGTAGTAGACATCAGTGACAGACCTATTGCAGGAGCAGATGCAGACTTATGAATGTTTGGCAAGCTCGATATGATGACTACTTGATAGTTTAGTGTGCCATGCTTTACGTCTTAGAGCCGGGACTTCAAAAATGTTTTGAACACCACGGAGCATATGATATGTTCCAAGAGTTGAAATTGGTATTTCAGACTCATGCCCATGTCGAGAGGTATGAGACCTCTGACAAGTACTTTGCCTACAAGATGGAGGAGAATAGCTCAACCAGTGAGCATGTATTCAGAATGTCTGAGTACTACAATTGCTTGAATCAAGTGGAAATTAATCTTCGAGATAAGATAGTGATTGACAAAGTTCTCTAGTCACTATCACCATGCTACTAGAACTTCGTGATGAACTATAATATGCAAGGGATGATGAAAATGATTCCCGAGCTCTTCACAATGCTGAAACCGGCAAAGGTAGAAATCAAGAAAGAGCATCAAGTGTTGATGGTTAGCAAGAACACTAGTTTCAAGTAAAAGGGCAAGGGAAAGAAAGGGAACTTCAAGAAGAATGGCAAGCAGGTTGCCACTCCCATGAAGAAGCCCAAAGCTAGACCCAAGCTTGAAACTGAGTGCTTCTACTGCAAAGGGAATGGTCACTGGAAGCGGAACTACCCCAAATACTTGGCGGATAAGAAGGATGGCAAAGTGAACAAAGGTATATTTGATATACAGATTATTGATGTGTACCTTACTAGTGTTCGTAGTAGCCCCTGGGTATTTGATACCGGTTCAGTTGCTAAGATTAGTAACTCGAAACATGAGTTGCAGAATGAACAAAGACTAGTTAAGGGTGAGGTGATGATGTGTGTTGGAAGTGATTCCAAGGTAGATACGATCACCATCGCACACTTCCTCTACCTTCGGGATTAGTGTTGAACCTAAAATAAATGTTATTTGGTGTTTGCGTTAAGCATGAATATGATTAGATCATGTTTATTGCAATACGGTTATTCATTTAAGTCAGAGAATAATTGTTGTTCTGTTTACATGAATAAAACCTTCTGTGGTCATACACCCAAGGTGAATGGTTTATTGAATCTCGATCGTAGTGATACACATATTCATAATATTGATGCCAAAAGATGCAAAGTTAGTAATGATAGTACAACATACTTGTGGCACTGTGATGACCCACAAGTATAGGGGATCTATCGTAGTCCTTTTGATAAGTAAGAGTGTCAAACCCAACGAGGAGCAGAAGGAAATGGCAAGCGGTTTTCATTAAGGTATTCTCTACAAGCACTGAAATTGTAGGTAACAGATAGTTTTGTGATAAGATAATTTGTAACGGGTAACAAGCAATGAAAGTAAATAAGGTGCAGCAAGGTGGACCAGTCCTTTTTGTAGCAAAGGATAAGCCTGGACAAGTTCTTATAATGAGAAAAGCGCTCCCAAGGACACATGGGAATTATCGTCAAGCTAGTTTTCATCACGCTCATACGATTCGCGTTCGTTACTTTGATAATTTGATATGTGGGTGGACCGGTGCTTGGGTACTGCCCTTTCTTGGACAAGCATCCCACTTATGATTAACCCCTATTGCAAGCATCCGCAACTACAAAAGAAGTATTAAGGTAAACCTAACCATAGCATGAAACTAGTGGATCCAAATCAGCCCCTTACGAAGCAACACATAAACTAGGGTTTAAGCTTCTGTCACTCTAACAACCCATCATCTACTTATTACTTCCCAATGCCTTCCTCTAGGCCCAAATAATGGTGAAGTGTCATGTAGTCGACGTTCACATAACACCACTAGAGGAGAGACAACATGCATCTCATCAAAATATCGAACGAATACCAAATTCACATGACTACCAATAGCAAGACTTCACCCATGTCCTCAGGAACAAACGTAACTACTCACAAAGCATATTCATGTTCATGATCAGAGGAGTATTAATATGCATTAAGGATCTGAACAAATAATCCTCCACCGGATAAACCAACTAGCATCAACTACAAGGAGTAATCAACACTACTAGCAACCCACAGGTACCAATCTGACGTTTGGGTACAAAGATTGGATACAAGAGATGAACTAGGGTTTGAGAGGAGATGGTGCTGGTGAAGATGTTGATGGAGATTGACCCCCCCCCCATGAGAGGATCGTTGGTGATGACGATGGTGATGATTTCCCCCTCCCGGAGGGAAGTTTCCCTGACAGAACAGCTCTGTCGGGGCCCTAGATTGTTTCCGCCAAGGTTCCGCCTCGTGGCGGCAGAGTTTTGTCCCGTAAGCTTGCTTAGGATTTTTTCCCAGGGTAAAAGACTTCATATAGCAGAAGAGGGGCACCGGAGGGCCACCAGGGGGCCCACGAGGCAGGGGGCGCGCCCAGTAGGAGTGGGCGCGCCCCCCACCCTTGTGGCCAGGGTGTGGGCCCCCTCTGGCACTTCTTTCGCTCAATAATTCTTATTAATTCCAAAAATGACTTTCGTGGAGTTTCAGGACTTTTGGAGCTGTGCAGAATAGGTTTCCAACATTTGCTCCTTTTCTAGCCCAGAATCCCAGCTGCCGGCATTCTCCCTCTTCATGATAAACGTTGTAAAATAAGAGAGAATAGCCATAAGTATTGTGACATAACGTGTAATAACAGCCCATAATGCAATAAATATCAATATAAAAGCATGATGCAAAATGGACGTATCAACTTCCCCAAGCTTAGACCTCGCTTGTCCTTAAGCGGAAGCCGATATCGAAAAATATGTCCACATGTTTAGAGATAGAGGTGTCGATAAAAATAAAATACGGACATGAGGGCATCATGATCATTCTTATAACAACAACATATATAGATTTTGTCATATGATTCCTTATGCTCAAGTAACAATCTATTCACAATGTCAAGTATGGTTCAGAAACTTCATTGAGAACTAAAAAACTATAATCTCAGTCATTGAAGCAATTGCAATTTATCATAACATCGGAAAGAGTCAAGAATAGAGTTTTTCAGCAAGTCCACATACTCAACTATCATATAGTCTTCTACAATTGCTAACACTCACGCAGTACTTATGGTTCTGGAGTTTTAATCGGACCCAGAGTAAGATAGGGGCTTATAGTGTTGCCTCCCAATGTCTTACCTCAAGGGTAATGTCAACAACTGCAGTTCATGCTAACTTACATCCAATTGGATATATATATATATATATATATAGACGGTCTATTCTGCTAATATTAGCAGAATAACTATTCTGCACACCACTTCGGCACTGCACGCTCAACAGAAGCGCACTGCATCATTTTGACGACGAGCACTGCAATGGAGACTAGTGAACTTCGTGCCGAAAAAAACTGCATGCGGTGTTTTTTTGGTACTGTTTTCGCTCTAATTTTTTAACCGTTTAATGGAATCAGGCGTGTAATATATCATTGAAAAGCTATGGATTAGGCGCAACTTTGACGTGTTGAACACTTTTCGAGATTCCACACGGTTTAAGAGCAGTTTTGAAAATAATGCGGCGGATGACGAGTGGCAGCGAGCGTTTTTTCGCGTTTTTTTTTCTAAACCGCTTGTCGGAATAAAGAAAATGATACTCTGTTGGATAGATATCGTCGAGGCGCATCTTTTTCATATAGAAATCTTTCTCTAATTCATTACGGTTTAAGAGCAGTTTCAAATTTACTAAATCGCGGAACTCTGTTTTTCAAATTTTTTGAATTTTTCGGTACTGTTTTTGCTCCAGTTTTCTAACCGTTTGTCGAAACGAGACATATGATACGCCGTTGGAAAGCTACAGACAAGGTGCAACTTTCATATGTTGACATGGTTTTGAGATTCCTTGCGGTTTTTAGTTAATTTTAAAAATCGTGCGGCGGACGACGAGTGGCAGTGGCCGTTTTTGGCAAAAAATTTGCAAACCGCTAGTCGGAATGATTCAAACGATACGCCGTTGGAAAAATATTGACGAGGCACTACTTTTTCATATAGAACACTCTCTCTAATTCTTTACGATTTAAGAGGAATTTCAAATTTGCCGAAATGCGGACACTCTGTTTTTCGCGACACCAAAATCGACGTGCGTACTTCATCCGACTAAATACCGCACTGCATCGGATGAAAAACTGCACTGTATCAGACGGGTAAACGAACTGCATCATTTCTATTCGAACCAAAATTTGCTATGACAAGGAGGTGAAGTGCACTTCACAATCGAGTGTAAGTGAACCACATCAAGCGAAAAATGAACCGAGACACAAGTCTAAGTGTACCGTATGATTTTTCTTTGTCTTTTTCTAATTTGTTTCATATGGTTAAGTGGACCATATTTGTCAATGTTAGTGTGCTGCATTAGACGGAAAAGCGCACTGCAATGTCATCACAGAGGATCTTTTTGTTATTGTTTAAAACAAAAGGAAATGCATAGTACAGTGGAGCGAACCTCTAAAATAACAGAAAAATTGCATAGTATTGTCGAGCGAACCTCTCCACACAATAAAACTGAACCTCGTTGTCGACAAAAGTGAACCTCTTGACAGAGTTTTTTTGCATGTCCAGTGTATATTGAGGGGGAACAGAAACTTGGATACAACGAAAGTGCACTTTATTTTCATGCTATTTTTACACTGTACAGGAACATAGGCCCCCGGCTGGCTACCACGCAAAACACACACATACACACAAAACCATCATGAGGCACACTATACTATAGTGGGGATGGCATCGACAGCAACCAAAACGAACTGAAGGCCGGCGCCGGTGAACTGTATGTTGGGGAAGGAGAGAGTTGCGAGGGGGGTGCTCCGGTGAACCGCCGGTGATGTGTGCAAGCAGCAGCGAAAACACTAGTGAATTGGGTACTGCACCAATGGTCCAACCGACCTGCAATGAAGAGGAAGCTTCACTGCTCGCTGCATGGTCCAGCTGGAGAACCTCATGTCCACACCAAGTAAACTGCAGCAACAATCCAACTGGAGAACCTCCTGCCGCGCGCATCCATACAACAGCTTCGGACGGCCGAAACTGAAGTGTGTGCCAATCATCCTCGAGTGCTTGCGCACTGCACGGACGCCCCAACTGACCTGCAACAATAGCAAGCTGTACTGCTCGCCGTCAGTAGATAACAACAATGAAAAATTGGATCTGGGCATGGCTTTTTGTATGCGACGGTAAGAGGACCACCGGAGTCCAGTGGTGGCCACCTCGCCGGCGGACCGCACTGCACTGAATGGCTGGACGCGCGCGTCCGAGCTGCACGTCCATGGTTGTCGAGCTGCACGTCCACGCCCCAGACTGAACACTGGCAGCCGAGCTGCATTGGGACAGCAACTGAGCTGCACTCGGGCGACGGCCGAGCACTCAAGTGAGGTAGATGAGCTGCTGTGCGTGGCGGCTAGGGGAGATCGATGCCCATGCGCTCGCGAGTCCCACCTCCACTGCCTTATCGAGTAGAAGCAGACTGAAAGCCCTCCCTTGGGTGCAATTAGAGTTGAATAAAGTCCTTGCATTAGCCGGAGTCGATGTGGACTGGATCCACTGCCGGTGGTGGCCAGATCTCGTACCTCGGGTGGCCTCCTTGGTCTACAGCGATGGGGAGGAAGAGTCGGGGGGCATTGCTGGGAGGCACTGCGGCAGTTGGAGGAGCTCCGGCAGCAGAGATCGAGGGGTCACATCGGTCGATGGAGGATCATGCAGAGAGGGGAGGGAAGGGCGAGGAGCTGGTCGCCCGAATCCCCTGTTGACATGGTAGTCGAAGGTGGAGGCGGTGGGGCTGCGCCATGGGCTCCTTGGATCCAGTGGTGGGGATCCGCCTACCCGTGCGTGGTGATAGAGCTCGTCGGATCCGCCGCGGGGGAGATGACGATGTTGGTTAGCTCGTCGGATCTGCCGCGGGGGACACGAGGAGGAGGGCTGCCTCATCGAGTTCGCCGCGAGCAGAAGGAGCGGTGGCCGCTAGTGCATGCCTCCTGAACGGCCTCCTTGCCGGAGAGGGAGGGCACAACCCGGGCGCCGGCGACGCTGAAGGCGGCAGGGCGGCGGCGGTTCGGGGTAGCGCGTCAGAGGTATGTGGTGGGCCGGCTCGGGCTGACGAGCCCCTGCTGCCCCGGCGGCGGCAGTGCGGCGGCATCGGCGGTGGTAGGTGGGGGGATCGGGAGATTCCTGCAGGGGCATACAGAAGAAGGTGGGGGTGGTGTGGTGGTTTTTTTCAGGGCTATGTGTGGTTCGCTTCGGGCAATGCAGCAGTAAGTTGGTGTTAGTAGAATAAGCTTTTGGTGTGCATAATAAGACTCTTAAGGGTGTTATCATAATAGACCCACCCTATATATATATATATATATATATATATATATATATATATATATATATATATATCAGGATCTTTCCAACACGAGGTGCTTGCCAAAGGATAAAATGAAAAAGGGAAAGGTGAGGATCACCTTGACTCTTGCATAATGTAAAAGACATAAAGTAAAAGATAGGCCCTTCACAGAGGGAGGCAGAGGTTGTCATGTGCTTTTAGGGTTGGATGCACAAAATCATAATGCAAAAGAACGTCACTTTATATTGCCACTTGTGATATGAACCTTTATTATGTAGCCCGTCGCTTTTTTACTTTCATATCACACGATCGTATAAAGCTTATTTTCTCTGCACTAATAAGTAATACATATTTAGAGAGCAATTTTTATTGCTTGCAACATGACAACATACTTGAAGGATCTTACTCAATCCATAGGTAGGTATGGTGGACTCTCATGGCAAAAACTGGGTTTAAGGATATTTGGAAGCACAAGTAGTATCTCTAGTTGGTGCAAGGAATTTGGCTAGCATGAGGGGGAAAGACAATCTCAACATGTTGGACGATCCATGACAATATACTTTAACTGAGATGCGAGAAAACATAACCCATTACGTTGTCTTCCTTGTCCAACATCAACTCTTTAACATGTCATACTTTAATGAGTGCTCACAATCATAAAAGATGTCCAAGATAGTATATTTATATGTGAGAACCTCTCTTTCTTTATTACTTCCTATTAATTGCAATGATGACCAAAACTATGTTTGCCAACTCCCAACAACTTTTAAGCCTCATACTCTTAATGTGTGAAGTCATTACTATCCATAAAATCAATATTGTCGGTGTTCTGGGAACGGGGGTCCCCAGACTTGCCTGCTTGCGGCCTGCGGTGTGGCTCAAAGGGGGCCCAGCATAGCCCATATTCATCAACACAAGCTCAAGACCCTTGCGAGGGGCCAAGCCTCGCGGGGCGGACGACAAGGAGCTTCCTCAGGCACGGCCTCATCAGGCTAGCTCGCGAGGAGGCGGAGAGTTCAAGGCGGGGTACGTCGCGAGGTGCCCATGATGCAAGCCATGATGACCAAGGGCGCCAGTCGGGCGGAAGCCCGCGCAGTGTTCTCCTTTCCTCTTTGGTGCAAAGGGAGCAAGCGCAGGCGAGAGCATCAAGCAAAGGCATCCATTTCGGTGCAACAAGACCAAGACCAGTCCAACGGCAGGATGGAGGTCACCGTGGAGCCCAAGCCGGCGTCACCACCAGAGCCTTTGACAGGCGAGGACCAACTTTAGTCAGGATAAGTGTACCCATTGTTCCCCTTCAAAATGGCCAATTGTTGGCGCCCTTCCCGCTCAATATTTGGGAAGAGGCCTAGGGCCTTTGCCTATAAATAGGACTAGCCACCCCCAGGGTAGAGGCATCTGGTATCGGGTAGTTGGCATACATCTAGGATAGAAAGAGAGAGAAAGGGCGACTGAACTCCTCCTAGCAGTTCATCGCACTAGCCAAGAACAGACCCTCGCGAGGCTGTTCTTCCTTGTATTGTTCATCATCAGCCCAAGAGGCAATCCACCACACCACACACTGGAGTAGGGTATTACACCACAATGGTGGCCTGAACCAGTATAAACCCTGTGTCTCTTGTGTTGATCTTTTCGTAGTTTAGGTTCTAGCGATTCGGTAAGGAGCAGGTAGGCAGAGGGCGTAGTCTCCGCGCGCACCCAAGTGTTCTAACCTCAAGGGTCTGCCAGAACCCGAAATCCGACATTTGGCTCGCTAGGTAGGGGTGCGCCGGGATCCACCTTCTTCCACCTTGCGTCCCGTCGCATCATCATCACCATGTCCGGCGACCAGGCGGGCAACCCTGATCCCTGGGCGGCTTGGCCCGCCCACGCAGAGCCGTTCGCCCCGGGCGACCCCATGCCCCAGGCAGCTCGCGGTCCACAGGGCGCTGCGGGCCGTGGGCGGCGCGGACAGGCCCCGACAGCTCTCACCCCGCGACAGACGCGGACGGCAGCAAGGGCCTCCAACCACGCCGCGGCCACGACGTCGTACACTCGGTGGGAGCAGGCGAACTCAAGGGCCGCGCTCACGGTGGCGCGAGAGCTACTGCAGTGCAGGCTGATGGAAGGCGGCCGCGACGTGCTGCTAGAGCGAGTGGCAGAGCTGCTGGGCTTCGCCGCCTCGGGGCTCACCCCTTCTGCACTCAGCTCCCGTCTCAGGCCCAGGGCGGCCCACGCGAGGGGCCCACGCGCACCCGCGGGCTCCAAGGCTACCCCAACACCAACGAAGCTGTCAGCACCGGGCCATCGGCATCACTGACTCCGCTCCCCGCCAGCGAAGAAGGAATCGTCGCGACCCATGGCCCCAGTGGGCCGCCGCACCACCACCCCCAGGTTAGCACATCAAGCAGAGCTGCATGGCACGCGGAGCACTATGGCGTGGCCTTCGGGATGACGGCCCCAGAAGAGTACGTACCTCACATGATGGACCAAGGGCACACGCGCAAGGGCGAACAAGGCTTGCTCCTCAGCCCAAGCTGGGGGGACGAGGCGCCAGAAGCTGAGCTCTTCCAGGAGTCCCGGGACGGCCCCACCGGCCACGCTGGAAGCGACGATTATCGGGTACCACTAATTCCTCAGGAGCAGGCATACGCTAATCATGGGTCGCAGGAGGTGCAGGTCGCCACAACGAGCAGCTGCCCCACTCCCGCAGTCTCCTACCCCTCAGGAGGAGGGCATCGGGGGCTGCAGGGGAGGGGCCAGGATCCGACATCACCACCACGGTGTTCGGAGCAAGGCGTTCCCAGGAGGTAGGCCCTCCGCTGGGGAGGTGCCTCAGGGCCTGCCCCTGGCGGAGGACCCGTGGTCGTCGGGGGAACCGCTGGCGACCGCTCTACCCCATCGGCGGCGTCCTGGTTTCCGGTCGTTGTTGATGGCACTAGAGTGTGGCGCAAGGTGGGTCCCTCGTCTAGCGATATGAAGCAAGGCCGGTACCTGTGAAGAAGGCCCAGTGCCTGTGAAGCTCCCCGCCCCATGACACTCTCACGTAATAATGAGTGGGGTTGTACACGCCCCGGAGTCTCGGGGGTGCCGGCCTCAGGCCCTGGGGCTCCCTCCCATGCCCAGTGGTAGCACTTAGCTCCGCGCTGGTGAGAAGACGTCCAAGACTAGACTAGGTGCCGGACGCGGCCTTTTTTTGCTTTCATTGCTTTTCCCTTGGTTGTTGCTTTCCCCCGCTAGATTTAAGTTGGATTCGAATTTGAGATTTGCGTGTGTTCGGGGAAGGGGTGCTTAGTCTCGTTCGAGCAAACTCTCGCGTTCCGGTTACGACCTCACCTCAGCTGCCTCCCCTCGTGAGCCCCTCACGAGCTGGGTTTGGCCTAGCTTGCGTGCAGCCCAGACTGCCGCCGTCATATCCTCTCAGGAGGTTTTTTCACTGCAGATCCTACGAATTCAATCAGGAGGCACTCGAGACACCACAGCCTCCAACAAATTATCTCAGGACCCGCACGGGACAAAGGTAAACTAGCCAACCAGCTCGTCATCTAGCCAACCACTTGGCGCGGGCATATGGGTGATGTAGCATCCACTAGTGCGCTGAACATAAGCTTTACATGAGGGGCACCCCCTCCCAAAATGCTCTTACAACCATCAGGTCGAAAGCCTGAGTTCTATTCATGCAGGGTAAGGAAACAGGAGCAATGCGCAGTCAGTCGAATAAATCCCCCAATGCATCCTCAGGAGCACCACCCGAACTGTCGCTGGCGTCGCTGGCCTCGCCATCGCCCTCTGCGTTGTCGTCAGCGGCATCAGGACCGTTCACCACGCCGCCCTTGTCGGCGGCCACGATCGCGTCATCGTCATGTGAAGCAAAGGCTCTGACAAGAGCATCCACATTGTCTTCCACCCAGTCCGCCAGGTCACCCCGGACGGCCTGGGGAACTGGGGCGATGGCGGCGTCGAAGTCCAAGTGAGGATCCATGTTTTGGAGATGGTTGAAGACGCGAGAAAAGGCGCTCTCGAGCAAGGCGCGGCTCCTCTCCTCCACCAACCTGTTGGCCCTGACCGACTGCGCCTCCAGCTGCGTCACTATGTCGGTGAAGAACTAAAGGTTGCCGGCGTAGTTGATTGCGTGCGGCTCGCCAACGGCCGCCTCGCAGATGTTGCCCAAGGCCGTGTTGGCTCTCTCCCGAAGCGTGGTGAGCATGCGGGCATGCTCATGTTCCAGGAGCCGCCACTGACGTATCTCGTCCGCACTCTCGCGCGCAACAGCCTCAGCCTCGTCCACCCATTGGCGAAGAAGAAGCACCTCGGCACGGGAAGTAGTCGACTCCCCCTGCGCCACCTCAAGTGCGGCCCGCAAAGTATCAGCCTGCTGCGTCGCTTCCTCCAGCTTGGCCCTCAGGACGGTGGTCCTACCTTCGGCTTCGATCCGGATCAACTCCAACCTCTCCTCGAACTTGCGCCCAAGGTTCAGGTGCGCCGTCGCCACCCGACGTCCGACCTCCTCCGTGACGCGGGCCTCCCGCACGGCAACATCATCCTCCGCCCGTGTCAACGAGCACTCCCTTGTCTCCGAGCGCTCGTACTCGCGTGCACGCTCGGCGGCTTCCAGCGTTAGCGCCTCCTCACGCTTCTGGAGCTCCGCAGGGTCGCCGGAGACCACCTTCATCGACGCGAGGGCCTCCTCGTGCAGCTCCACCTGCTCCTACAGCGAGTGGCACCGGGCCAGGAGTTCCCGTGCCCGCTCCTCCGTGGCCTCTCGCTGCCGGTCAGCTTTCCAGGCTTCGTCGATGGCCCGGGAACGCACCTCCCAAGAGGCCACCAGCGACGCCTTGGCCTCCTCATCGTCTAGATCGCGCTGACGGCGCGCAAGGGCGACAGCCGCCTCCAGCTCGCGCCTCTCTGCAACCAGGCGCAGGCCCTCGGCCTCAAGGCACGCGTCTTCATCAGAAAGCTCTTCACTAAGCAGACTCACCGCGTTAGCCGCCCTCCGGAGGAACCCTTGGCGAAGAGCGCGACACTCCCGGGCACGCTCGAGTACGTCTTCCACGCCATCATCTACCCCAGGCAAGCCGCGGGGGGCATGGATCAGCGCTCCCCCTCCGGGCAGGGGGCTGGGGGCTGGCACCCTTGAGGCGACCGGGCACGCCTCGCCAGAAGCCCTGCCTGGAGCCAGTCCATCCCCAAGTGAAGAACGCTGGGAGTACCCCAGCCAGCCACGGTCCACGACCAAACGAGAAGCCAATGGTAGGCTGGCTATGCCACGAGAAGGCTCGCGAAGGAAGGTCGCGAGGCGCGCGGGGCCGCGTTGCGCCTCGGGATGGTTCGTCTCTCCAACCGGCCTCACCACAAGGGCCCGGCTGCTTGGAACGATCGAAGACGGCGGAGAGGGCAGAGGCAAGAGGGATGGCTCCTCAGCCATCTCCGTGAGCTCGGAAGGAAGGGCCCTGCGGAGCAAGGACCGGGAAGGGCAACAGAAGAATCTGGAGCTGGGAAGGGAGAAGGCTTACTCATCGATGGCGAAGTACTTTCTGCGCTTCAGCAGGCGACAAGGGTAATCATCACCTAGGGTCTCCCTTTTCTTCCGGAGGGCCTCAAAGTCCACACGGAAGCGACCCAAGAGTTGGGCGCAGGGGTCAACTTGTGACGAGGAGGAAGCACCAAGGCGGCCCGCGTCAGGGGTGCCTGCCTGAGGCGCGCCGCCGGTCGCCTCACCAAGAAGAGCAGCTGGGGCCTCGGAGGCCTCAGCCACGGGCATAGCAGGTGGCTGCTCGCCGCCCTCAGCCCCAGCAGCACGGGCCTCAGGGCTGCTCCCTCATGAGCGCTGCCCGGTGCTGTCACCTCGGCGGGGGCACCCTCGGCCTCCGGAGGCTCATGCCTCGCTGCTCCGCCACCTGAGGAAGAGTCGCCTTGGCCGACTGAAAGAGCGGCCACCACCACTGGATTCTCGCGAGGCCCTTGGAGGCCGGCGGGGCGCGGTCCCCATTCATCAAATACAGTCATCTGATTCACGAAGTCTCTCCTGCTCGAACAGAGGTACAGCAAGGCTCCCCCTTGCTGGATGCTGCCGGGGTTGGGGTCCCCGGTCAGGACCAAGAGCACCTTCCTCAACACTTCAGGCGTCAGGTCCTCTTCCTGGAGCCTCATACGGTCCTCGCGCCCACTGAAGGCCCACATGCGGTGAGAGTGGCGCTGGAGAGGGGCAACACGGCGTAGTAGGAACTCCTTCACCACCTTGGGCGCCGTCACGCCGAGCGACCTCAAGAACTCGAAGCGACGCCAGACAAAGGCGAGCCGGGGGCTCACGAGCATCTCCTGGCCCCAACCTGGGTTGGGGACAGTAGGCGAGGGTGGCTCCGTCAGTAGGAGGCTGGGCACCCCTACATCCACATACAGCCATCGCTCGCAAAACCCAGGCGCGGGCGGAGGAAGATTGAAGTCAATTCCTGAAGCCGCCGTCGCAGGCACAGCGGCGAAGCTCACGCACCCCGAACATTGGGTGGGGTCGACAAGGCACAGAGAGAAGAAGTGGCGCAGCAGGGCAACCGAAGGGAGGATGCCAACCATGGCCTCGCAAACGAAGGCGAAGACCGCAAGAAGAGTAATGGAGTCAGGACCCAGATGCATCATGTGGATCTGATAGTGGGACAGTACGGCGTTGAAGAAATCAGAAAAGGGGGGAACCAATCCCGCCCACAGGGCGTCGGCGAAGTATCGGACCTCAGTGGCAATCCTGTCAATGGAGAAGCGGGACACGGGCCAGGCCGTCGTCCTCCCGCATTCGTTGAAGATGGTGGCCAGGGCCGAGCTGACCTTGCCCATGCCCTCTTTGTTGATTATGATTGGCCGATCGACGGCGGGGGCCGCCGCCGACGATGAGCGAGGCGGCGGCATGGGCTTCTTCCCTCTTCCCTTCCTCGGCGGAGCCATGACGACAGAGAAGGGGAGCGGGGAGGTTCGAGATTGGATTGGATGCGGAAGCTGGAGCTCGAGAGGAGAAAGAACAGAGAGCACTCAAGCAACGGAAAAGGGGAGCGGCTGTGTGCGGCTACGGGTCCGCCTAACATTGCATAAAATAAGGAAGCGTGGGGGAACGGTGCCGTCCACGTCCAATCAACCGCCACGCGGCGCCCAAGGCCGCAGGCTGTTAGGGCCCGCAACGCTTCGCACTTGCCCTTTTGCCTCTCTGCTCGGCCAAGTACGAGCGTGCCGTGGGCCCGGGGGCTACTGTCGGTGTTCTGGGAACGGGGGTCCCCAGACTTGCCTGCCTGCGGCCTGCGGCGTGGCTCAAAGGGGGCCCAGCACAGCCCATCTTCATCAACACAAGCTCAAGACCCTCGCGAGGGGCCAAGCCTCGTGGGGCGGATGACAAGGAGCTTCCTCAGGCACAGCCTCATCAGGCTAGCTCGCGAGGAGGCGGAGAGTTCAAGGCGGGGTACCTCGCGAGGTGCCCATGACGCAAGCCATGACGACCAAGGCCCAGTCGGGCGGCAGCCCGCGCAGTGTCCTCCTTTCCTCTTTGGTGCAAAGGGAGCAAGCGCAGGCGAGAGCATCAAGCAAAGGCATCCATTTCGGTGCAACAAGACCAAGACCGGTCCAACGGCAGGATGGAGGTCACCGTGGAGCCCAAGCCGGCGTCACCACCAGAGCCTTTGACAGGCGAGGACCAACTTTAGTCAGGATAAGTGTACCCGCTGTTCCCCTTCAAAATGGCCAATTGTTGGTCCCCTTCCCGCTCAATATATGGGAAGAGGCCTAGGGCCTTTGCCTATAAATAGGACTAGCCACCCCCAGGGTAGAGGCATCTGGTATCGGGTAGTTGGCATACATATAGGATTGAAAGAGAGAGATAGGGCGACTGAACTCCTCCTAGCAGTTCATCGCACCAGCCAAGAACAGACCCTCGCGAGGCTGTTCTTCCTTGTATTGTTCATCATCAGCCCAAGAGGCAATCCACCACACCACACACTGGAGTAGGGTATTACACCACAATGGTGGCCTGAACCAGTATAAACCCTGTGTCTCTTGTGTTGATCTTTTCATAGTTTAGGTTCTAGCGATTCGGTAAGGAGCAGGTAGGCAGAGGGCGTAATCTCCGCGCGCACCCCAGTGTTCCAACCTTAAGGGTCTGCCGGAACCCGAAATCCGACAAATATGAACTCTTTTATTTCTTTTTAAACTTTCTATTTTCTTAAGATCATAGGAAGATAGCAAAGCCCTTGACTTAACACTAATCTTTATTATATATAGCTCATAGACTCGATTACATAGAAGGATCACAAAGCAAAACTCAAAACTAAATCATACCAAAACTTTATTCTACTAGATCAGGATATTACCAAAAGAATCGAACTAAGAAAAACAGTAAAGATAGGAGTGTGATGGTGATACGATACCGGGGCATCTCCCCCAAGCTTGGAAGTTGCCAAGGGGAGTGCCTTTACCCATGTGATTATGTCTCCTTCTTCAGAGTTGGTGTTGTGATCTTCTTGGCGATGATGCCCCTCAGGATACGATTCTCCTCCTCGAGCTTATTGACTTGTTGCTTAAGGTCCATATTTTCCTTGCGAAGCTTGCCCGTGACGGCTAAAGCTCCTTTTACTCAAGGATGCTGCATAGCTTCTAGAGAACAAGTGACACTCTTTTTCATATTTTCATAAGAAAGAAATTTAACATTGGAAGGGATGACCGAGTTTTGAATAGCTGAGCTCTGTAGTTCCCCCATCATGAATCCTCCTTGGAAGCGAGAGGTAACTTCTTGATCCTCCTCCATGGCATCTATCCTTTTCAAGTCGGCCTCCATCTCATCCTCCGTTGATGGCCCAAAGTTATAAGCATCGTTGTTTGCTCCTGGACCTGGCGTCGGGTGGGACACCCGACTCTCCCCGACTGACTCTTGAGAAGACATCTTGCTCTAAATTTGTATAATAAATAGCTCGAAACAAAGACAAAAGATTTTTGCATGATACGGTGGTCAAAACCTTTGGGAGATTATATAATGAATTCTTACCAACCAAAAGAAGTATCGTGTAAGAAAACAGAGTCCGAAGAGCACACGAGGTGCCCACGAGGCAGGTGGCGCGCCCAGTAGGGGTGGGCGTGCCCTCCACCCTCGTGGAGGCCTTCTGTCCTTCCCGGACTACTTTTATTTTCCTATTTTCTTAAATATTCCAAAACGGAGAAAAATTGATATTAGAACTGTTTTGGAGTCGGTTTACTTACCTTACCACATACCTATTCCTTTTCGGAGTCTGAAACATTCTGGAAAGTGTCTCTTATGTATTCCTCCGGGGTTACGGTTTCAATAATATTAGTTTCAACATTTATTGGGTTACCTGAGATGTAATGTTTGATTCTTTGACCGTTCACCACCTTCGGATTTGTGCCTTCGAAGTTGTTGATTTTTATGGCACCGGAACAATAGACCTCCTCGATAACGTAAGGACCTTCCCATTTAGAGAGAAGTTTTCCTGCAAAAAATCTTAAACAAGAGTTGAATAGCAACACATAATCACCTACGTTAAACTCACGCCTTTGTATCCTTTTGTCATGCCATCTTTTAACTTTTTCTTTAAACAGCTTGGCATTCTCATAAGTCTGGGTTCTCCATTCATCAAGTGAGCTAATGTCAAATAACCTCTTCTCACTGGCAAGTTTGAAATCATAGTTGAGCTCTTTAATAGCCCAATATGCCTTATGTTCAAGTTCGAGAGGTAAATGACATGCTTTTCCATAAACCATTTTATATGGAGACATAGCCATAGGATTTTTAGATGCAGTTCTATAGGCCCATAATGCATCATCAAGTTTCTTGGACCAATTCTTTCTAGACCTATTAACAGTCTTTTGCAAAATTAATTTGAGCTCTCTATTGCTAAGTTCTACTTGACCACTAGACTGTGGGTGATATGGAGATGCAATTCTATGATTAACATCATACTTAGCAAGCATTTTACGAAAAGTACCATGAATAAAATGTGAACCACCATCGGTCATTAAGTATCTAGGGACTCCAACCTTGGAAAAATAACTTCTTTAAGCATCTTAATAGAGGTGTTATGATCAGCACTACTAGTTGGAATAGCTTCTACCCACTTAGTAACGTAATCAACAGCAACTAAAATATGTGTATAACCATTAGAGGCAGGAAAAGCTCCCATATAATCAAAGCCCCAAACATCAAATGGTTCAATAACAAGAGAATAATTCATAGGCATTTCTTGACGTCTACTAATATTACCAATTCTTTGACATTCATCACAAGACAAGACAAACTTACGGGCATCTTTGAAGAGAGTAGGCCAATAAAAACCGGATTGCAATACCTTATGTGCAGTTCTATCCCAGCGTGGTGTTCTCCATATGCTTCAGAGTGACACTTGTGTAGGATCTGTTCCTATTCATGCTCAGGTACACAACGTCTAATAACACCATCTACTCCTTCTTTATAAAGGTGTGGGTCATCCCAGAAGTAATGTCTTAAATAATAAAGGAACTTTTTCTTTTGCTGGTATGTGAAACTAGGTGGTATAAATTTAGCAACAATGTAATTAGCATAATCAGCATACCATGGAGCAGTACGAGAAGCATTAATGACTGCTAATTGTTCATCAGGAAAGCTATCATCAATAGGTAGTGGGTCATCAAGAACATTCTCTAACCTAGACAAGTTGTCTGCAACGGGGTTCTCAGCTCCCTTTCTATCAATAATATGCAAATCAAATTCTTGTAGTAGGAGAACCCATCTAATAAGTCTAGGTTTAGCATCTTTCTTTTCCATGAGATATTTAATAGCAGCATGATCAGTGTGAATAGTTACTTTAGAATCAACAATATAAGGTCTGAACTTATCACAAGCGAATACAACTGCTAAGAATTCTTTTTCAGTGGTAGCATAATTTCTCTGGGCAGTGTCAAGAGTTTTACTAGCATACTGGATAACATTTAATTTCTTATCAACTCTTTGCCCTAGAACAGCACCTACAGCATAATCACTAGCATCACACATAATTTCAAAGGGTAAATTCCAATCAGGTGGTTGAACAATAGGTGCAGAAATCAAAGCTTTCTTAAGTATTTCAAATGATTCTACGCAATCATCATCGAAGAGAAAAGGAATTTTTGCAATAAATTAGTCAGAGGCCTAGAGATTTTAGAAAAGTCCTTAATGAACCTCCTATAAAAATCGGCATGACCAAGGAAACTTCGTATACCTTTAATGTCCTTGGGACATGGCATCTTTTCAATAGCATCAACTTTAGCTTTATCAACTTCAATACCTCTTTCAGAAATCTTATGCCCCAAGGCAATGCCTTCATTAACCATAAAGTGGCACTTTTCCCAATTCAAGACGAGACTAGTGTCTTCATATCTCTGCAAAACTCGATCAAGGTTGCTCAAGCAATCATCAAAAGAGGATCCATAAACGGAGAAATCATCCATGAATACCTCACAAATCTTTTCACAAAAGTCAGAGACTATAGCCATCTTGCATCTTTGAAAGGTAGCAGGTGCATTACATAAACCAAAAGTCATACATCTATAAGCGAAAGTACCGAAAGGGCAAGTAAAAGTAGTATTTGCTTGATCATCCACTGACACGAGTATTTGAGAGAAACCAGAATAACCATCTAGAAAGCAGAAATGTGTATGTTTGGATAGTCTTTCTAGCATTTGATCAATAAAAGCTAAAGGGTAATGATCTTTCTTAGTAGCTTTATTTAATTTGTGGAAATCAATTACCATCCTATAACATGTAATAATTCTTTGCGGGATCAGTTCATCTTTATCATTAGGAACAACAGTAATACCTCCCTCCTTAGGGACACAATGGACAGGACTGACGCACTGACTATCAACAATGGGATAAATTATACCTGCCTCAAGGAGCTTTAGTATTTCCTTTCTTACCACTTCTTTCATCTTAGGATTTGACCGTCGTTGATGATCTCTAACTGGTTTGGCGTCCTCGTCCAATTTAATTTTGTGTTGGCATAGAGTGGGACTAATGCCCTTAAGATCATCGAGAGTATATCTAATAGTAGAATGGTGCTTCTTCAGAGTTTTTAATAATCTTTCCTCTTCCTGCTCTGAATGGTTAGCACTAATAATGACATGATATATCTTCTTTTCATCTAAATATGCTTATTTAAGAGTATCAGGTAATGGTTTAAGCTCAAACACGGGATCACCCTTGGGTGGAGGAGGATCCCCTAGGATTTCAACAAGCAAGTTGTGTTTCAAAATAGGACCCTGTTTAAGGAATACTTCATCTATTTCCCTTCTTTCATTCATAAACATGTCATCTTCATGGTCTAGCAAATATTGTTCTAACGGATCAGTAGGAGGCACGGCAATAGAAGCAAGACCAATTATTTCATCCTTACTAGGCAATTCTTTATCATGGGGTTATCTATGGAACTTAGCAAAATTAAACTCATGTTTCGTATCCCCCAGACCAATAGTAACAACATCCTTTTCGCAATCTATCCTAGCATTAACAGTATTCAAGAAGGGTCTACCAAATATAATGGGACAAAAGCTATCTTGTGGGGAACCAAGAACAAGAAAATCAGCAGGGTATTTAACTTTCCCACACAAGACTTCAACATCTCTAACAATCCCAATTGGTGAAATAGTATCTCTATTGGCAAGCTTAATCGTAACATCAATATCTTCTAACTCGGCCGGTGCGATACCATGCATAATTTCTTTGTATAAGGAAATAGGTATTGCACTAGCACTAGCGCCCATATCACATAAGCCATGATAACAATGATCTCCTATTTTAACAGAAATAACATGCATGCCTACAGTAGGTCTATGTATCTTAGAATCGGGTCTAGCAATGTTAGCAGCCTGTTCAGAGAAATAAATAACATGCCCATCAATATTATCAGCCAAGAGATCTTTCACCATAGCAATACTAGGTTCAACTTTAATTTTCTCAGGAGGTGTATATGTCCTAGTATTACTTTTACGAACCACAGTTTAAGCTTTAGCGTGATCCTTTATCCTAACAGGGAAAGGAGGTTCCTCAACATAAGAAGTAGGAACAATAGGATCATTATAAGTAATAGTCTTTTCTTCAACTATAACAGGTGCAACTACTTTTACTTCAATGGGAGGATTATATTTAAACCACTTCTTCTTAGGGAGATCAACGTGAGTAGCAAAAGATTCACAGAAAGAAGCTACTATCTCAGAGTCAAGTCCATATTTAGTGCTAAATCCACGAAAAGCATCGGTATCCATAAAAGACTTAACACAATCAAACTTAGGTGTCATAACTGACTCCTTACCATCGTCGGAACTCCAATCTTCAGAGTTGCGTTTAATTCTTTCCAATAAGTCCCACTTGAATTCAATAGTCTTTGGCATATAAGAACCAGCACAGGAAGTATCGAGCATGGTGCGATCATTGAGAGAAAACCGAGCATAAATTTTTTGAATAATCATTTCTCTTGAGAGCTCATGATTGGGGTATGAATATAACATTGACTTAAGCCTCCCCCAAGCTTGAGTGATGCTTTCTCCTTCGCGAGGACAAAAATTATATATATAATTATGATCATGATGAACAAGATGCATAGGATAGAACTTCTGGTGAAATTCAAATTTCAATCATTTATAGTCCCAAGATCCCGTATCATCACATAGCCTATACCATGTCAATGCATCTCCCTTCAAAGATAAAGGGAAGACCTTCCTCTTAACAATATCATCGGGCATACCTGCAAGCTTAAATAATCCACAAACTTCATCCACATAGATAAGGTGTAAATCGGGATGCAACGTTCCATCTCCTGCAAAAGGATTAGCTAGTAGTTTCTCTATCATACACGAAGGAATCTCAAAGTAAACATTTTTAGTAGGTTGAGTAGGTTGAGGAGCAACTCTTTGCTCTACTGGTCGGTGCGAAGATGCCCCGAACAAGCCCCTCAAAGAATTAGTTTCCATAGTAACAAGTGATAGTAAACTTCAGCACACTATATAAATGTTTCCTTACCAAGTTCCACTCACTAAAGGCGCTTCACTCCCTGACAACGGCGCCAGAAAAGAGTCTTGATGACCCACAAGTATAGGGGATCTATCATAGTCCTTTCGATAAGTAAGAGTGTCGAACCCAACGAGGAGCAGAAGGAAATGACAAGCGGTTTTCAGTAAGGTATTGTCTGCAAGCACTGAAATTGTAGGTAACAGATAGTTTTGTGATAAGATAATTTGTAACGGGTAAGTGCAGCAAGGTGGCCCAATCCTTTTTGTAGCAAAGTACAAGCCTGGACAAGTTCTTATAATGAGAAAAGTGCTCCCAAGGACACATGGGAATTATCGTCAAGCTAGTTTTCATCACGATCATATGATTCGCGTTCGTTACTTTGATAATTTGATATGTGGGTGGACCGGTGCTTGGGTACTGCCCTTTCTTGGACAAGCATCCCACTTATGATTAACCCCCATTGCAAGCATCCGCAACTACAAAAGAAGTATTAAGGTAAACCTAACCATAGTATGAAACTAGTGGATCCAAATCAGCCCCTTACGAAGCAACGCATAAACTAGGGTTTAAGCTTCTGTCACTCTAACAACCCATCATCTACTTATTACTTCCCAATGCCTTCCTCTAGGCCCAAATAATGGTGAAGTGTCATGTAGTCGACGTTCACATAACACCACTAGAGGAGAGACAACATACATCTCATCAAAATATCGAACGAATACCAAATTCACATGACTACTAATAGCAAGACTTCACCCATGTCCTCAGGAACAAACGTAACTACTCACAAAGCATATTCATGTTCATGATCAGAGGTGTATTAATATGCATTAAGGATCTGAACAAATAATCTTCCACCGGATAAACCAACTAGCATCAACTACAAGGAGTAATCGGCACTACTAGCAACCCACAGGTACCAATCTGAGGTTTGGTACAAAGATTGGATACAAGAGATGAACTCGGGTTTGAGAGGAGATGGTGCTGGTGAAGATGTTGATGGAGATTGACCCCCTCCCGATGAGAGGATCGTTGGTGATGACGATGGTGATGACTTCCCCCTCCCGGAGGGAAGTTTCCCCGGCAGAACAGCTCTGCCGAAGCCCTGGATTGGTTCCGCCAAGGTTCCGCCTCGTGGCGGTGGAGTTTCCTCCCGTAAGCTTGCTTATGATTTTTTCCAGGGTAAAAGACTTCATATAGCAGAAGAGGGGCACCGGAGGGCCACCAGGGGGCCCACGAGGCAGGGGGGCGCGCCCCCCACCCTCGTGGCTAGGGTGTGGACCCCCTCTAGCACTTCTTTCACTCAATAATTCTTATTAATTCCAAAAATGACTTTCATGGAGTTTTAGGACTTTTGAAGCAGTGCAGAATAGGTTTCCAATATTTGCTCCTTTTCCAGCCTAGAATCCTAGCTGTCGACATTCTCCCTCTTCATGATAAACCTTGTAAAATAAGATAGAATAGCCATAAGTATTGTGACATGATGTGTAATAACAGCCCATAATGCAATAAATATCGATATAAAAGCATGATGCAAAATGGATGTATCACACTGCCGTTTAGGTCATATTGGTGTAAAGCGCATGAAGAAACTCCATCCAGATGGATTTTTGGAATCACTTGATTATGAATCATTTGATACTTGTGAACCATGCCTCATGGGCAAGATGACTAAGACTACGTTCTCCGGAACAATAGAGCGAGCCTCTGACTTATTGGAAATAATACAGACTGATGTATGCGGTCCGATGAGTGTTGAGGCTCGCGGCGGGTATCATTATTTTCTGACCTTCACAGATTATTTGAGCAGATATGGGTATATCTACTTGATGAAACACAAGTCTGAAATATTTGAAAAGTTCAAAGAATTTCAGAGTGAAGTGGAGAATCATCATAACAAGAAAATAAAGTTTCTACGATCTGATCACAGAGGCGAATATTTTAGTTACGAGTTTGGCCTTCATTTAAAACAATGTGGAATAGTTTCACAACTCACGCCACCTGGAACACCACAACATAATGGTGTGTCCGAACATCATAACCGTACTTTATTAGATATGGTGTGATCTATGATGTCTCTTACCGATTTACCACTATCGGCATTCTGGAACGGGGGTCCCCAGACTTGCCTGCCTGCGGCCTGCAGCGTGGCTCAAGCAGTGGCCCAGTATGGCCCGTCTTCATCAACCCAAGTTCAAGACCCTCGCGAGGGGCCAAGCCTCGTGGGGTGGACGACACAAGGCTTGCTCAGGGGCAGCCTCACCAGGCAGGTTCGCGAGGAGGCGGAGATCAAGGCAAGGAGTACCTCACGAGGTGCTCGTGACGCAAGCCATGACAATCAAGACCAGGCAGGCGCCAGCTAGCGTAGTGTCCTCGTTTCCTCTTTGGTGCAAAGGGGGCAAGCGCAGACGCGGAATACCGAGGCATCAGGCAAAGGTTTCCATATCGGTGCAATGAGACCAAGACGAGCAGAGCAGCAGGACTGAGATCACCGTGGATCCCAAGACGGCGTCATCACCAATGCCTTTTGCAGTCGAAGACCAACTTTAGTCAGGATAGCTTGTACTAGCTGTCCCCCTTCAAAATCGCCGTTGTTGGATCCCTTCCCGCTCAATATTTGGGAAGAGGACCAGGGCCTCTATATATAAAGATAGCCACCATAGTAGAGGGGATAGAATCCTTCCCTAGTAGAACACCGCACCAGCTCAAGAACACCCCTCGCGAGGTTGTTCTTCCTATCTACTGTTCAGCATCAGCCCCAGAGGCAATCCACCACACCACACACGGGATTAGGGTATTACACCACAACGGTGGCCCGAACCAGTATAAACCTCGTGTCCATTGTGTTGTTCATCATGCTAGCTTAGAATCACGTCGAGGTTTTGGGGCGTGAATTGGTAGGGAGAAGGTCTTCGTGCGCACCCCAGAGTTCGAACCTTAAGGGTTTTGCCAGAACCCAATATCCGACATTTGGTGCGCTAGGTAGGGGTGCGCCGAAATCCTCTTTCCGCCGATCTGCGTTCCACTGCTTCGTCGCACCCATGTCCGGCGACCCGACGGCCAACGCTGACTGTTGGGCGGCATGGCCTGCCCATGCTGCACCGCCTTCCCAAGGAGACCTCAACCCCGCGCCTCAGGCAGCCCGCGCTCCACAGAACGCTATGGGACGCGGGCGACACGGTCAAGCGCCACCAGCCCTCACTCCGCGGCAGGTGCGATCAGCAGTAAGGGCATCAAACCACGCCACGGCCACGGCGCCGCACACCCGGCGGGAACAAGCGAACATGAGGGCCGCGCTCACGGTGGCTCGGGAGGTGCTACGATGCAGGTTTCAGGAGAGCGGCTGTGACGTGCTGCTGGAGCGCGTCGCCGAGCTCTTAGATGCCGCAGCCTCGGGGGCGCCTCCTTTCTGCGTCCAGCTTCCACCCCGGGCCTTGGGCGGATCACATGGCGGGCCCATCCGCGCACGTGCGCCCTCAGGCGTGCCCCAAGGCTTCATCAACACCACCTCAACCATCGGCACAGGGCGACAAGTTGCACCAGCACCACCCCCGATGAGCGAGGGCATGCGCATCGCCGCCTACGGCCCGGGCGGGCCGCCGCACTATCACCCCCAAGACGGCGCTTCGAGCCAAGCCGCATGGAGCGTGGGGCACTACGGCGAAGCCTTCGGGGCGGCGACCTCGGAGGCTTACGTGCCCCACATGGTGGATCGGGAATACGCACTGGAAGAAGACCATGGCTCGTTCCTCGGGCCAGGCTGGGAGGAAGAGATGCCAGAAGCCGAATCTTTTCAGGAGCCTCAAGGAAGCCTCACCGACCGCGCTGGCGGCAGCAGCTATCGGGTATCGCTAATTCCTCAGGAGCAAGCTTATGTTAACCATGGGTCGCAGGGAGTTTAGGTCACTGCAGCGGAAGGCTTCCCCATCTCGGCAACCTCCCTTCCGCCAGGAGGTGCGCACTAGGGGCTGTAGGAGAGGGGCTGGGAGCCAAGCCCCTCCCCAAGGCGCACGGAGCAAGGTGTTTCCCGGAGGTAGGCCCTCTGTCGGGGAGGTGCTGCAAAGCCTGCCCCCAGCAGAGGACCCGTGGTCGTTGGGGGAGCCGCTAGCGTCCCCTTTACCCCATTGGCGTCGTCCTTGGTTTATGGTCACCGTCAATGGTGGTCGAGGGTGGTGCAAGGTGGGGCCCTCGTCTAGCGATATGAAGCAAGGCCGGTACCTGTGAAGAAGGCCCAGTGCTTGTGAAGCTCACTACCCGTCATACTCTCACGTAATAATGAGTTGGGGATGTACACGCCCCGGAGTCTCCGGAGAGCCGCCCTCGGGCATCGAGGGCTCCCTCCCACGCCCAGTGGCAGCACTTAGCTCCGCACTGGTGAGAAGACATGGAAGACTAGACTACGTGCCGGACGCGGCCTTTTGTTTTTGGCCTCCTTTTCTGTGGTCGAGCTTCCTTGCTTTGGATTTAAGTTGAAATTGAATTTGCATTTGCGTGTGTGCGGGGAGGGGTGTCTTGTCTCGTTCATGTGTTCTCTTGCTTTTTGGTTTCTTCCCTGGTCCAAAGTTCGCACCAGCTGCTTCCCCCTCGCGAGCCTCTCATGGGTAGGGCTGGGCTCAGCCCACGTGCGCATGCCGCCTCGCGGCCAGCACTCGCTCTCGCGAGGCTCTCACCACATGGTCAGTAGGTCCCCCGGAGGACCCTTGGAGAATCACAGCCTCGCAAGCCTACTCAAGGCTCGCCCGGGCTAAAGGTAAATCACAGCAACTAATCTATCACAAGGCCCGTAACGTCATGCGGGCGCGCATTCGCCGTTGTTCCTAAAAACATGTGGACAACAATCCTTTTCACATGAGGGGCTTCCCCTCCCAAAATACTCTTACAACCTTTAGGGCCATGCCCGAGCTTTTTCTGCGCAGGATAAACAGCAGGGGGATACTGGATCAGTTAGACATATCGCTCACCGCATCCTCTAGGTCGCCTCCGGAGGCATCACTGGCACCGTTGTCACTGTCACTGGCATCGCCACCACCATCATTGGCGTCATCTTCGCCGCCATTCACCACATCACCTTCATCCGCAGCAACTATCACCCCGTCTTCATCAGGAGCGAAGGCCATGACAAGTGGATCCACGTTGTCCTCCACCCACCGTGCCAGGTCGCCTCGAACGGCCACGAGCACCGGAGCAATGACGGCGTCAAAGTCGAAGTGGGGATCCCTGTCCTGAAGATGGTTGAAGACATGGCAGAATGCACGCCCGAGCAGGCTGCGGCTCCTCTCCTCGACAAGCTGGCGAGCTCTCTCAGAGCGATTCTCTAGATGTGTCACCATGTTAGTGAAGAACTCGAGATGACCGGCATAGTTGGTCACATGGGGTTGCGGAGCGTTCGCATCGCAGATATTGCCTAGGGCCGCATTGGCCCTGTCCCTGAGTGCTTGGAGCATGGGGCCATGCATATGCTCCAGCGTCTACCGCTGGAGAATTTCTTCTCTGTTCTGCCGCACAACGGACTCAGCATTGTCAACCAGCCATTGAAGAAGAAGCAGCTCGGCACAGGAGGAGGCCAACTCAGTCTGCACCGAGACCAGGGCGGCTGTGGTGGCCTCCGCGCGCTGCGTCGCTTCGATCAGCTTGGACCTGAGGGCAGCAGTCCTGCCTGCAGCCTCAGCTTCAATCAGCTCCGGCCTCTCGTCATACTCGCGCACAAGACCCACGCGAGTTTCCGCCACGCGGCGGTCGACCTCTTCTTGGATTCGAGCCTCCCGCGCGCCAACATCGTCCACCGCCTGGGTAACGCGCTCCCTCGTCTCCAACCGCTCGAGGTCGAGATTGCGCTCGGCAGCCTCTAGCGTCAGTGCTTCTTCACGCCTCCGGAGCTCCTCCTCCTTGATGGGCGTCCCCTTCAGCGACGCAAGGGCGGCCTGGCGCAGCTCCACTTGCTGCTCCAGGGAAGTTGAAAGCACAAGTGCTCCCTAGGTGATTTTGGTAATTAATGTCAACATATCTCTTGTTGGACTAATACTTTTACCTAGTATGTTTCAGATAAGTTCAACAATGGAGTGGCATGGACTAGAGGATGTGGAACCCCTTCAAGATGCTAAGGACAAAGGATTGGCTCAAGCTCCAAGCACAAGACTCTACATTTTCTATTTTAGTGATCCAAGATCACATTGAGTCTATAGGAAAATCCAATACTATCAAGAGGGGATGAGGTGTTGCTTAATGGCTTGCTTGCTCAAAGTGCTTAGTGATATGCTCCAAAGCCCTCAACTACCTTCTCACATCCACATATAACCCAAACCAAAAGTCTAACTCGGCCCCACTGATTCTTTCTATCCGGCGCCACCGAGTTCAAATGTCATAGCCACTGCCACAAACCCTAGTCAAGTCGGTCTCACCAATAGGGATCTCGGTCTCACCGAGATCGGATTGTAATCTCTCTATATGTATCCATTATCAGAATCGGTTACACCGAGTTTGAGTAATCGGTCCTACCAAGATTACAGTGCAAACTCTCTGTTCCTCTTCGTAACATTTCGGTCCAACCTAGATGAGCGAATCGGTCCCACCGAGTTTGCCTGACCAACTCTCTGGTTACCTTATTACCAAAATTGGTCCCACCGAGTTTGTGTAATCAGTCTCACCGAGATTACGTTATGCCCTAACCCTAACCACATCGGTCCCACCGAGTTGCATGTCGGTCCCACCGAAAATCCTAACGGTCACATTATTTGCTAAATCGGTCCAACCGAGTTTGACGATTCGGTCCCATCGAGATTGGTAAGTTGTGTGTAACGGTTAGATTTTGTGTGGAGGCTATATATACCCCTCCACCCGCTCTTCATTCATGGAGAGAGCCATCAGAACATGCCTACACTTCCAGCATCCATTTTCTGAGAGAGAACCACCTACTCATGTGTTGAGATCAAGATATTACATTCCTACCATATGAATCTTGATCTCTAGCCTTCCCCAAGTTGCTTTCCACTCAAAACTTCTTTCCACCAAATCCAAATCCTGTGAGAGAGAGTTGAGTGTTGGGGAGACTATCATTGAAGCACAAGAGCAAGGAGTTCATCATCAACACACCATTTGTTACTTCTTGGAGAGTGGTGTCTCCTAGATTGGCTAGGTGTCACTTGGGAGCCTCCGACAAGATTGTGGAGTTGAACCAAGGAGTTTGTAAGGGCAAGGAGATCGCCTACTTCGTGAAGATCTACCCTAGTGAGGCAAGTCCTTCGTGGGTGACGGCCATGGTGGGATAGACAAGGTTGCTTCTTCGTGGACCCTTCGTGGGTGGAGCCCTCCGTGCACTCGTGCAGCCGTTACCCTTCATGGGTTGAAGTCTCCATCAACATGGATGTACGATAGCACCACCTATCGGAACCACGACAAAAACATCTGTGTCTCCAATTGCGTTTGCACACTCCAATACCATCCTTTTACATTCTTGCAAGTTACATGCTTTACTTTCCGCTGCTCGTATACTCTTTGCATGCTTGCTTGTTATATATTGTGATTGTTAAAATTGTGCCAAAACTCCACTTAAACTTAAAGAAATTAAAACCTACAACTTTTCTCACTTAGTGTCTAATCACCCCCCTCTAGACACCTCTTCTCGATCCTTTCAATTGGTATCAAAGCATTGGTCTCCATTGCTTTGGTTTAAACAGCATTGGAGGAAGATGGATGAGTCTACTTTGGGGAGTCTTAGACATAGAGTGCCTATACTTGATGGACAATATTTTCATGAGCGGAAAAATGAGATGCTTGTGATTTTCAATGAATATCATTTGAACAAGTACATTGCTAGCCCTTGTGGACCTCATGTTGATCCCATGCATCCTACCCTTGATGAGTCAATTGACATGATTCGCAATCTTAGAACTATTAATCTTATCACTAGAGGCTTGCCTAGAAACATGATTGGATGTTTGCCTACTCTTGAGTGTGCCTACACTATATGGAAATTTCTTGAGGAACATTTTCCAAATTATTCCTTGAAAAATCTAGATGAAATTCTCCATAAGTCTATTGCCTTGAGTAAGATGAATTGCAATGATCCTAAGTTTGGTGATTGTCTATTTGAGCTTACAAATCTTATGCATGCCAAAGGAGATGTTGGAATTATTAGCAATATTATTTCCGAAGCTATTAAAATTCATAAAGAAGATCACTGTCAAACTCACTCTAAAAAATCACCCTTTGTAGGAATTGATCCACCACATGACGATGTTGAACATGGATACTGTGATGAGGATGATGATAGTGACTTTGATCTTGATGATGCAATGAGACACTTTGGTCTTATGGCAAATCTTTGGGGATATATGGCAGGAGGAAAGGAATGGGTTCTTGAAAGTGGATGTGCCGATCACATGACCGGAGATAAAGATATGTTTCATGAGCTTGCTGAAAACGACAGCCCTCGAAAGTATGTCACCTTTGGTGATAACTCAAAGGGTAAGGTGGTTGGCCTTGGTAAGGTGGCCATCTCACATGATATCTCCATTCAAAATGTCATGCTCATTGAATCTCTTGGCTACAATTTACTTTCAGTATCTAGACTTGCTGATTTTGGTTTCAATGTCCTATTCGCTGAAGTAGATTGCCAAGTGTTTCGTAGAGATAATCATAAAATGGTATTTACCGGCATTCGCAGAGGTGATCTTTACATTGTTGATTTCACTAAAAAGGCTCAACCTAGAACTTGCTTAATTGCTAAATCATCTAAAGGTTGGTTGTGGCATAGACGGCTAGGTCATGTTGGTATGCGGAACCTTGACAAGCTTATTAAAGGAAATCATATCCTTGGTGTTAATGATGTCATATTTGATAAGGATAGACTTTGCAGCGCTTGTCAAGAAAGTAAACATGTTGGAGGAAGGCATCCCGTGAAGAACATCATGACCACAAGGAGGCCACTCGAGCTACTTCACATGGATCTTTTTGGTCCCAACGCCTACAAAAGTCTCGGTGGAAATTCTTTTGGTCTAGTTATAGTTGATGATTTTTCAAGATTTACATGGGTGATCTTTCTTGATGATAAATCGTAGGTCCAAAAGATCTTCAAAAACTTCGCTAGGAAGGCCCAAAATCAATTTGAAGTGAAGATCAAGAAGGTTCGCAGCGACAACGGAATGGAGTTCAAGAACGCAAATGTGGACACCTTTCTTGACGAAGAAGGGATTTCACATGAGTTCTCGACTACGTACACACCTCAACAAAATGGAGTTGTTGAGAGGAAGAACCGGACACTCATCGAAATGGCGAGAATAATGCTTGATGAGTACAAGACGCCAAAGCACTTTTGGGCGGAAGCGGTTGAGACAGCTTGTCATGCAACAAATCGCTTGTATCTTCACAAGCTACTCGGCAAGACAGCATACGAGCTCCTCACCGGTAACAAGCCCCAAGTTGGATACTTTCGAGTATTCGGCTCAAAGTGCTACATTCTTGATAAGCATCATCATTCTAAATTTGCTCCTAAGTCTCATGAAGGTTTCCTACTTGGTTATGGCTCAAACTCTCACACTTACCGTGTCTACAACAATTTCACCCGAAAATTTGAAGAGATGGTAGATGTGAAGTTTGATGAATCTAACGGCTCGCAAGTAGAGCAATTGCCAATTGATGTAGGAGACAAAGACCCCTCGGAAGCAATCCAAGACTTGTCTATTGGCAAGATTCGTCCAACGGAGGTGAAGGAGAGTACCTCGTCCGTCCAAGTGGAAGCTTCTACCTCACGACAAGGTGAACCAAGAGTTGATACGGAAGCATCCACAAGTGGGACACACCAAGATGAAGAAAACAAGGATGTACACCAAGATGAACATCAACAACCTCCTTCTCCACCACGACAAGAGAACGACAACGTCAACAATGAGGAAGGCCAAGAAGAAGAACACAATGAAGAAGATGTTCCACCTAGATCCAAGCAAAAGCTTTCACGAGTTCGAGCAAGAGTTGCTAAAGACCATCCCATCGAGCAAATCTACAATGATATCCAAACTGGGAGAATCACTCGCTCTAAAACTCGTTTAGCTAACTTTTGTGAACACTATTCATTCATCTCTAGCATTGAACCTATGAAGGTTGAAGAAGCATTGGAAGATCCGGATTGGATAAACGCCATGCATGAAGAGCTACACAACTTTGATAGAAATCAAGTTTGGGCATTGGTTGAGAAGCCCGACAACAACCACAACATCATCGATACCAAATGGGTGTTTTGCAACAAGCAAGATGAATATGGACAAGTAGTTCACAACAAAGCACGTCTCGTCGCCCAAGGCTACACTCAAGTCAAAGGTATGGACTATGGTGAGACATATGCCCCCGTTGCTAGACTTGAGTCCATTCGCATTTTACTTGCCTATGCTAATCACCATGATATCACCTTGTACCAAATGGACATTAAAAGTGCTTTTCTAAATGGTGAAATAGAGGAGGAAGTTTATGTTAAGAAACCTCCCGGATTTGTCAATCCTAAGAAACCTAATCATGTTTACAAACTTCACAAAGCTCTTTATGGTCTTAAACAAGCTCCTAGAGCATGGTATAAATACTTGAGCAAGTTCCTTATTGGAAAAGGCTTTGAAATTGTAAAAATTGATTCCTACTGTTTTAACTAAAAGGGTTAATGGAGAACTATTTGTGTGCCAAATCTATGTTGATGATATTATATTTGGTTCTACTAACCCTCACTTTAGTGAGAAGTTTGGAAAGCTAATGTCGGAGAAGTTTGAGATGTCTATGATGAGTGAACTCAAATTCTTTCTTGGTTTGCAAATCAAGCAAACTAAGGAAGGTACCTTTGTCTCTCAAACAAAGTACACCAAGGACTTATTCAAGAAGTTCAATATGCAAGAATGCAAAGGTATGACTACACCCATGCCTACTAGTGGACATCTTGATTTGACCAAAGATGGTTAACCGGTTGATCAAAAGGTTTATCGCTCTATGATTGGTTCATTGTTATATCTATGTGCTTGACGCCCCGATATTATGCTAAGTGTGTGCATGTGTGCATGATATCAAGCCGCTCCTAAAGAATGTCATCTTAAGGCCGTGAAAAGGATAGTGAGATACTTATGTCATCTTAAGGCCGTGAAAAGGATAGTGAGATACTTAATCCATACACCAAATTTTGGCATTTGTTATCCAAAGAGGGCCTCTTTTAATCTTGTTGGCTACTCCGACTTGGACTATGCCGGTGACAAGGTTGATAGAAAGTCCACTTCGGGTACTTGTCAATTTCTTGGTAGATCTCTTGTGTCTTGATCTTCCAAGAAACAAAACTCGGTATCCTTATCCACCGCCGAAGCGGAATACATTGTCGCTGGTTCATGTTGTGCTCAATTACTTTGGATGACCCAAACTCTTAAAGATTGTGGGATATATGTGAAACATGTTCCATTGCTTTGTGACAATGAAAGTGCTATCAAGATTGCTCACAATCCCGTGCAACACTCTCGGACTAAGCATATTGAAGTTCGTCATCATTTCATTCGAGATCATGTTGCCAAAGGGGACATTAATCTTAAACATGTTCGCACCGATAAGCAATTAGCGGATATTTTCACTAAACCACTTGATGAGAAAGTGTTTTGCAGGTTAAGAGGTGAATTGAACATCATTGATGCTTCAAACTTGGAGTAGGAACTCCATTTGATACATGCAAGACATGAGTCTATGACTAATCCTTGATATTTCTCTTATGATGATGATCTTATGTCTTGGATATATTTGCACCTTGCATGTTATCTAACCCGTGTAGGTACTTGGATGAATATAAATCTATGAGATTGCAACTCACTCACATCTTGAGCAATCTCTACATCACCAAGTCTCTACACAATGGTGGTTGAAGACAAGGAAGCATGAAACCATTCAAACATATCCTTTGACAAATTTATTATTGAGATTCATGATTGTCGTTTTGGATACACAAGTGCTCTTCCTTGCAAAACTAACCCATGTAGGTCGACGAACTCTAATTCCAAAGTGGTGCTCCCAACTCTTGATGAGCTACATCAACCTTGAGCAACCCACAAAAGTTCAACTACATGATCAAGATCACCACCACCACCCAAGGTATGTTATTCCATCTTAGAGAAGCTTTATGTAACGCCCTGAGACCGACGCTCCAGAAGACTTCCAGCTACTTCGAGTTTCATCGTGTGATTTGTTTTGTTTGTTACATCATTTGCATTGCATCATGCCATCATGTCATTTAATTTTTAAAAACTCAACTAAATAAATGGCATAGATCTTTTGATCTATTTAAACCGAGGGAACTGACATGGTGACTTCTCTTTATAACATACCCTCCCGATATTTAGGGAGCTATATTATAAAATATTCCATTGTTTCGGAAATCACCATAACACACTTGCAAAATATCCCATGCCGTTGTTATCTCAATTCTTGTTCTCCAACCTTGCCCCTATTTATTTCATCATTTTCCGGAGCTCCACCAAAAATCCGAACATTTTTGGACCTTCCTTTCTTCTCCTTTTCTTCCTTGATTTATTTTCTATTTTCAGAAAATATAAGAGAGGGAGAAGAAGCCCAGCAGCCTGTAACCTAGCCAGCCTCTTAGGCCCATCCGCAGTCCAGCCCACCTAACCCACTGTTAACCCTAGCCCGATCCCCATCTCTCCCTCTGGCCGCCGCCTTCGCTCGATCCCTCCTCCTCCTTCTCGCACGCACACGCACGCATCGACAGGGAGAGCCTTGCGCCCGATCCTCTCGCAGCCCCAGTCCTCGATCCCCTCCGCTCGCCCGCATCGCCTGGGAGATCCCCACGCGCAGCCCCGCCCTTCTCCTCGCCTGTGCGCCCGATGCCGCCCCGTCTCCGCTCGCCCGCATCATCCGGTCTCCTTCCTCGCCTTCCTCTGGTCCTCCTCCTTCCTCGTGCCCGGTGCCAGCCATGGCCGCCTCACTGTTTCTCCCCATGCTGCAGGCCCGAGCACCTCTTCCCCTCCGCCGGCCTCGCCCCCCCCCCCCCCCCCCCGCGGCTGCCGCTGCTGGCCCCGCTGCCGAGCTCTCCAACCGCGCCGGCCTCTCCTTCCTCGCGCCTCCGCCTCCGCCCAAGGCCTCGCCCATCCTCCTCCTGCATCAGGTGTCCCCGTCGCCGAGCCCCTCGCCGCCCTTCTCCACCTCTCCTGGAGCCCCGTCCGTCGGCCAGCGGAGCCGCTGCTGACTGCCTGCGGCCTCGTCCCCAGCCGTCCCCGCTCCTCTCCATCGTGCTGCATCATCGAAGATCGCGGCACCGCTGTTGGCCTCCTGCCTCTACCACCAGTCCCGGCCGCCGTCTTTGGCTCCCGAGCACCAGCCTCCGCTGCAAGCCCCCTGCCCCGCCTCTACTTCGTTTGAGTGGGGTGGAGGACGCGTCTCTGCTCGCCCACTTCGACCGGTGATCTCCTGAAGTTCAGGACCAAGACCGAGACCGCCCCGAACCATGTCGTCTCACCAGGAACGCCAAGGCCATCTTCGGGATTTTCGCCAAGTTCGTCTTCAAATTTGTACGACTACCTCCGATGTGGTTTTCGGCAAGTACCTGGAGGCCACAGTAACACCAAGTACCACGACACCCATGTTCGTCTACGGAATGTGTACCACTACGCCGAAGAGCTTGGATGCACCAAGTTCCACTACGATTGCCGTGTACATCTACCATCGTCCGAAGACCCGTGTACCACGAGCGCCAAGTTCATCTACGGAACGTGTACGTCTCCAATGGTGTACCACTACCGATGCCGTGTACAACTACTACCACCGACATGTACAACTACTTCCGACGACGACCGCTCCGTGAATGACTACTTCCACTACGAACTCGATCCGCCCCGAAAATGCACGCTTCGAAGGTATAACGCCGAGACGACGCCCGTGACCTAATGCATCTGTTGAATGAGATGCATCGTTTGCTCTGTGATCGAATCGTCCTTGCGATGCCCCTCTTTTGCCGTGCCACCGTCCCGTGGGAACCCGGAAGTCGGGAGCACCCCACCATCTTGCATGACTCGCTCACGTCACGCCTCCTTTTGCACCGGTATCTCTATGAGCTACCGGAACCGATATGTTGCCATGGCATCATTTTCGGATATGTTGCCGTGGCACCATTTCTGTTTCGCCGCCGTGGCACCCTTTTCATTCCGCCATGGCGACTAATGCTTCATAACATGCTTATGTTAACGTTTTTATAAAAATTGCATAAAACTTGCATATGTCATCCGCATCATGATAACAACATTTAAAATGTTTAAAAATTATGTTTGCATTAAACTACTAAAAGACATGTGGGGATTTACCGGAATTGTTGTTTGTTGTTCCGGCCTCATTTAAACTTGCCTAGATAGGTAGTTTTCATTTGCTCCACCTCTTGCCATGTTTAATAACACTTAATATTGTTGAGTACCTAACCGAGAGAGCTCTAAATAATTGATGTGGTGTTCCGTCAATATGCAACTCGTGCATATTGAGCTCCACTTAAATTGTAGTGTTGTTTGCTTCATTTTTCCATGCCATGCCTCATTAAACCGGACATGCATCATACTTGATTGTGCATCATGCCATGTTGATGTGCTGGTTGTTTACCATGTTGTTTGTTTCTTTCCGGGTTGCTTCTCTCGTTAGCTTCGGTTTCGTTCCGGCGTTGTGAGGATTCGTTCGTCTACGGCCGTTTGTCTTCTTCATGGACTCTTTCTTCTTCCTTGCGGGATTTCAGGCAAGATGATCATACCCTCGAAATCACTACTATCTTTGCTATGCTAGTTTGCTCGCTCTTTTGCCATGCCAATGCTACGATGCCTACCATTTGCTTGTCAGCCTCCCAAATTGCCATGTCAAGCCTCTAACCCACCATGTCCTAGCAAACCGTTGATTGGCTATGTTACCGCTTTGCTCAGCCCCTCTTATAGCGTTGTTAGTTGCAGGTGAAGATTGAAGTTTGTTCCTTGTTGGAACATGGAGATGTTGTTTCTTGTTGGAACATGTTACTTGTTGGGATATCACAATATATCTTATTTAATTAATGCATCTATATACTGGTAAAGGGTGGAAGGCTCGGCCTTATGCCTGGTGTTTTGTTCCACTCTTGCCGCCCTAGTTTCCGTCATATCGGTGTTATGTTCCCGGATTTTGCGTTCCTTACGCGGTTGGGCTATAATGGGAACCCCTTGACAGTTCGCCTTGAGTAAAACTCCTCCAACAATGCCCAACATTGGTTTTACCATTCTCCACCTAGCCTCTTTTTCCCTTGGGTTTCGCGGACTCAAGGGTCATCATTATTTTACCCCCCCCCCCCCGGGCCAGTGCTCCTCTGAGTGTTGGTCCAACCTGTCAGCTGCCGGTGGCCACCAGGGGCAACTCTGGGCTGGCCTACCCGTACCTTGGACAATCTGAGTGTGCCCTGAGAAAGAGATATGCGCAGCTCCTATCGGGATTTGTCGGCACATTCGGGCGGTGTTGCTGGTTTAGTTTTACCCTGTCGAAATGTCTTGTTGTACCGGGATACCGAGTCTGATCGGAGTGTCTCGGGTGGAGGTCTATTCCTTCGTTGACCGTGAGAGCTTGTCATGGGCTAAGTTGGGACACCCCTGCAGGGTATTATCTTTCGAAAGCCGTGCCCGCGGTTATGGGCAGATGGGAATTTGTTAACGTCCGGTTGTAGAAAACCCGAAGTTGACCTTAATTAAAATACATCAACCGTGTGTGTAACCGTGATGGTCTCTTTCCGGCGGAGTCCGGGAAGTGAACACGGTGTTGGAGTTATGTTTGACGTAGGTTGCTCTAGGATCACTTCTTGATCGCTACCAGCTTCACGACCGTGCCTTGCTTCTCTTCTCGCTCTCTTTTGCGATTGTAGCCACCATATATGCTAGTCGCTTGCTGCAGCTCCACCTCATTACTCCATCCTTCCTATAAGCTTAAATAGTCTTGATCTCGCGGGTGCGAGATTGCTGAGTCCCCGTGGCTCACAGATACTTCAAAAACCAGTTTGCAGGTGCCTACGTTACCGAGCAGGTGACGCAACCAAGCTTAAGGAGGAGCTCGATGAAGATCTTGCCCTTTGTGTTGTTTCGTTCTAGTTGATCAGTAGTGGAGCCCAGTTGGGGTCGATCGGGGACCTTTGTCGCATCTGGGGTTCTTCTTTTATTTTGGTTCCGTAGTCGGACCTTGATTGTATCTGGATGATGTAATGCTTTATTCATGTAATTGTGTGAAGTGGCGATTGTAAGCCAACTATGTATCTCTTTCCCTTATGTATTACATGGGTTGTGTGAAGATTACCTCACTTGCGACATTGCTTTCTATGCGGTTATGCCTCTAAGTCGTGCTTCGACACGTGGGAGATATAGCCGCATCGAGGGCGTTACACTTTACCCCAAGACATGAGTCAAAGCAACTCGACAAGATGAGAATACATCAAGATGCTTAAACGAAAAATGGTAACCCTGTTTTGAGCTTAAACAATGAGTATGACCCATGATCAAGTGATTTCACTTGACTCCTAAGTCAATATACTCTAACATAGGTGACTTTGTCGCCGACCAACTCTAAATTCTTTTTGTTCTGCATTCCCTGAATCCAATTCATTGCAAATCTTTTAGTTAATTCCTTGCAAATCCTTGTGAGATATTACTTGTCTAGTGAGCTAAGGTGACAAGTGTTTTTTCTGTGATGAACTCGATCACACCGGTCTGTTGTTTTCGGTCCAGCCGAATCCTTTTGGTGCAACCGAAGCATAAAACTTGGTGCCACCGATTTCACTACAGGAAAGACAGCTTGCCACTAGTTTCTGCTTTATTCTTGATCCAGCTCCACTCAATGAATCTTGTCCTCTACCAGCATCACATTCAACTTGCTGCTTTGTTCTGTGACTCTAGGACCAAACCCATTCATGACAAAAATCCAGAAGAACCCTTCTTGGAAATTGATGTCAAAGGGGGAGAGAGAGATCACCTCAAAGCTTAATCATATCTATAGGGGGGAGAATACTCAAGGGGAGAGAGAGTAATCATCAAGGACCCCATATGCTTGGTATTCAAGAGGAGAGAAGTCACATGTCTTCAAGAGGGGAAAGACACGTTCATATTTGTTTGTTTGCATTAGCTCTGTTTATTCTCTCTGAGCTCTGTTTATTCTCTTTGAGCTCTAATTCTCTGTTCCCTATCTTCTCCCAGTATCCCATGCTAGATTCAGGGGGAGCAAGACATCTAAGGGAAGGAAATCCTTGAATTCTTTGCACATCTTTACCTTTGGGGACATGTCTATGTTCAATGTGGTACTTAGTACTCACTCTACATGTCATCCCAGTCTTGGTTATCTTGTGGTTTCTTTTGTTTGCTCTGGCTAGTAGGTGCATCTGTGTTATCTAACCTTGTTTACGCAGGTTCATTCCATCCTAAGCCAACTCAAGACCACAAGGTAAGTATATGCATCACAGTCATGTTTATGAGGATCTCTTGCTGATGTACATACTATTTGCAAGAAGGACTCATGAGCATGGGGGTACATTTCCCATATTCACATATTTTGCTCTGATGCATATAGCCAAGATACATGTAACACATTGCCTACTCTGTCATGGTTATGCATTCACTTGCTCCTATATTCCACATTTTCATGATTGCATACATGTAGGGGAGCCTATGCATGTTACATGTCTTTCCAAAGCTTTACTTGTTATTCTCTATATCTTTATCTAAAGCTTTGATGTATGTTGTCTTCAATTACCAAAAAGAGGGAGATTGGAAGCACAAGTGCTCCCTGGGTGATTTTGGTAATTAATGTCAACATATCTCTTGTTGGACTAATACTTTTACCTAGTATGTTGCAGATAAGTTCAACAATGGAGTGGTATGGACTATAGGATGTGGAACCCCTTCAAGAAGGACAAAGGATTGGCTCAAGCTCCAAGCACAAGGCTCTACATTTTCTATTTTAGTGACCCAAGATCACATTGAGTCTATAGGAAAAGCCAATACTATCAAGAGGGGATGAGGTGTTGCTTAATGGCTTGCTTGCTCAAAGTGCTTAGTGATATGCTCCAAAGCCCTCAACTACCTTCTCACATCCACATATGACCCAAATCAAAAGTCTAACTCGGCCCCATCGATTCTTTCTATCCGGCGCCACCGAGTTCAGATGTCACAACCACTGCCACAAACCCTAGTCAAGTCGGTCTCACCGATAGGGATCTCAGTCTCACCGAGATCGGATTGTAATCTCTCTGTATGTATCCATTATCAAAATCAGTTACACCGAGTTTGAGTAATCGGTCCTACTGAGATTATAATGCAAACTCTCTATTCCTCTTCATAACATTTTGGTCCAACCGAGATGAGCGAATCGGTCCCACCGAGTTTGCCTGACCAACTCTCTGGTTAGCTTATTACCAAAATTGGTCCCACCGAGTTTGTGTAATTGGTCCCACCGAGATTACGTTATGCCCTAACCCTAACCACATCGGTCCCACCGAGTTGCATGTCGGTCCCATCGAAAATCCTAACGGTCACATTATTTGCTAAATCGGTCCGACCGAGTTTGACGATTCAGTCCCACCGAGATTGGTAAGTTGTGTGTAACGATTAGATTTTATGTGGAGGCTATATATACCCCTCCACCCACTCTTCATTCGTGGAGAGAGCCATCAGAACGTGCCTACACTTCCAGCATCCATTTTCTAAGAGAGAACCACCTACTCATGTGTTAAGATCAAGATATTCCATTCCTACCATATGAATCTTGATCTCTAGCCTTCCCCAAGTTGCTTTCCACTCAAATCTTCTTTCCACAAAATCCAAATCCTGTGAGAGAGAGTTGAGTGTTGGGGAGACTATCATTTGAAGCACAAGAGCAAGGAGATCATCATCAACACACCATTTGTTACTTCTTGGAGAGTGGTGTCTCCTAGATTGGCTAGGTGTCACTTGGGATCCTCTGACAAGATTGTGAAGTTGAACCAAGGAGTTTGTAACGGCAAGGAGATTGCCTACTTCGTGAAGATCTACCCTAGTGAGGCAAGTCCTTCGTGGGCGACGGCCATGGTAGGATAGACAAGGTTGCTTCTTCGTGGACCCTTCGTGGGTGGAGCCCTCCGTGGACTCGCGCAGTCGTTACCCTTCATGGGTTGAAGTCTCCATCAACATGGATGTACGATAGCACCACCTATCGGAACCACGACAAAAACATCCGGGTCTCCAACTGCGTTTGCACACTCCAATCCCATCCCTTTACATTCTTGCAAGTTGCATGCTTTACTTTCCGCTGCTCATATACTCTTTGCATGCTTGCTTGTTATGTATTGTGATAGTTAAAATTGTGCGAAAAATCCACTTAAACTTAAAGAAATTAAAAACTACAACTTTTCTCACTTAGTGTCTAATCACCCCCCTCTAGACACCTCTTCTTGATCCTTTCAGAAGTGCTCCAGGCTTGGAGCTCCCACGCGCGCTTCTCCGCAATCTCATGTTGTTGGTCTGCTTCCCGAGCCTCCTCAATAGCTCGGGAGCAGGCCTTTCGCGAGGCTGCAAGGGATGCTTCGACCTTAACGTCGTCGAGCTCGCGCTGATGACGCGCAAGGTTGACTACCACCTTCAGCTTGTGCCGATCCTCAACTAGCCGCATGCCTTCAGCTTCAAGACACGCGTCCACGTCCGCGAGCTCTCTACCGAGCTGTCCCATCGCGTCCATCACTTTTTGGAGGAACTCTTGGCAAACAACGCTGCGCTCCGGCACTCGCTTGAGCATGTAGTCAATATCATCCTCCATCGCTAATGTTGGTGTAGGGCCCCGAAGCGGTTCGCCCTCTCACGGTAGGGGACTGGGGGTTGGCGCCCCCACAATCGCTGAGCGGGTTCCGCAAGGGACCCTGGCTAGCGCAGATCCATCCCCAGAAGAAGAGCCAAGGATCGACTTCAACCATTCGCTGTCCACAATCAGAGAAGGAGCCCGGGGCAGGCTGGTCGCGCCTCGGACGAGGTCGAGAAGGAAAGGCGGCAAGGGAACAGGCTCGAGGCACCATGCGGGCCGGCTTACTTCTCCGGCCGAACTCGCATTAGGGGCAGCACGCAGGCTCAGGACACTCAAGGCCAGCGATGGAGGTGAGGCCGGAGGAAGTTGCTTTGCAGCAGACTCCGCAGGCTTGGCAGGAGGGATCCTGGAGGGCTACAGTCAGGAAAGGGACCAACGATTGAGGAATTACAAGAATGAGGTACTTACTCATCGATGGTGTAGTACTTCCTATGCTTCAATGGTCGGCAGGGGCGCTCGCTGCCACTCGAAGACTCTTTCCTCTTGCGGAGGGCGTCGAAATCTATGCGGAACCGACCCAGGTGCTTGATACGTCCATTTTGCATCATGCTTTTATATCGATATTTATCGCATTATGGGATGTTATTTCACGATATGTCACAATACTTATGGCTATTCTCTCTTATTTTACAAGGTTTACCATGAAGAGGGGGAATGCCGACAGCTGGAATTCTGGCTGGAAAAGGAGCAAATATTGGAGACCTATTCTGCGCAACTCTAAAAGTCCTGAAACTCCACGGAATATCTTAAAATAAATAAAGAAAAATCGTCGCCAAAGATGAAGGCCAGGGGCCCCACACCCTGCTCACGAGGGTGGGGGGCGCGCCCCTCCCCCTTGGCGCGCCCCCCTACCTCGTGGGCCCCCTGGTGGCTCTCCGACGCCCATCTTCTCCTATATGAAGTCTTTCGATGAGAAAAAATAAGAAGCAACCTTTCGGGACGAGACTCCGCCGCCACGAGGCGGAACCTTGGCGGAACCAATCTAGGGCTCCGGCAGAGCTGTTCTGCCGGGGACACTTCCCTCCGGGAGGGGGAAATCATCACCATCGTCATCACCAACGCTCCTCTCATCGGGAGAGGGCAATCTCCATCAACATCTTCACCAGCACCATCTCATCTCCAAACCCTAGTTCATCTCTTGTATCCAATTCTTGTCTCCAAGTCCGGGATTGGTGCTAGTAGGTTGCTAGTAGTGTTGATTACTCCTTGTAGTTGATGCTAGTTGGTTTATTTGGTGGAAGATCATATGTTCAGATCCTTTATGCATATTATTACCCCTCTGATTATGAACATGAATATGCTTTGTGAGTAGTTACGTTTGTTCCTGAGGACAAGGGAGAAGTCTTGCTATTAGTAGTCATGTGAATTTGGTATTCGTTCGATATTTTGATAAGATGTATGTTGTCTAACCTCTAGTGGTGTTATGTGAACGTCGACTACATAACACTTCACCATTATTTGGGCCTAGAGGAAGGCATTGGGAAGTAATAAGTAGATGATGGGTTGCTAGAGTGACAGAAGCTTAAACCCTAGTTTATGCAGTTGCTTCGTAAGGGGCTGATTTGGATCCATATGTTTCATGCTATGGTTAGGTTTACCTTAATACTTTTGTTGTAGTTGCGGATGCTTGCAATAGAGGTTAATCATAAGTGGGATGCTTGTTCAAGTAAGAACAGCACCCAAGCACCGGTCCACCCACATATCAAATTATCAAAGTACCGAACGCGAATCATATGAGCGTGATGAAAACTAGCTTGACGATATTCCCATGTGTCCTCGGGAGCGCTTTTCCTATTATAAGAGTTTGTTCCGGCTTGTCCTTTGCTACAAAAAGGATTGGGCCACCTTGCTGCACCTTATTTACTTTTGTTACTTGTTGCTCGTTACAATTTACCTTATCACAAAACTATCTGTTACCACTTATTTCAGTACTTGCAGAGAATACCTTGCTGAAAACCGCTTATCATTTCCTTCTGCTCCTCGTTGGGTTCGACACTCTTACTTATCGAAAGGACTACGATAGATCCCCTATACTTGTGCGTCATCAAGACTCTTTTCTGGCGCCGTTGCCGGGGAGTGTAGCGCCTTTGGTAAGTGGAATTTGGTAAGGAAAATTTATATAGTGTGCTGAAATTTTCTGTCACTTGTTACTATGGAAAGTGAATCTTTGAGGGGCTTGTTCAGGGTATCTTCACCCCGTCCAGTAGAGCAAAGAGTTGCTCCTCAACCTACTGAACCTATTGAAAATGAAACTCCTTTTTAATTTCTGTCGGGTATTATGGAAAAACTGCTGGCTAATGCTTTTACAGGAGATGGAACAAAGTATCCTGACGAGCATCTACGCTATTTGGATGATATTTGTGGATTATTTAAGCTTGCAGGTATACCCGATGATGTTGTTAAGAAGAAGGCTTTCCCTTTATCTTTGGAGGGAGACGCATCGACATGGTATAAGCTATGTGATGATACAAGATCATGGAACTATAAAAGAGTGAAATTGGAATTTCATCAAAAGTATTACCCTATGCATCTTGTTCATCGTGATCGCAATTATATATATATTTTTTGGCCTCGCGAAGGATAAAGCATCGCTCAAGCTTGGGGGAGGCTTAAATCAATGTTATATTCATGCCCCAATCATGAGCTTCCAAGAGAAATAATTATGCAAAGTTTTTATGCTCGGCTTTCTCATAATAATCAAACCATGCTCGATACTTCTTGTGTTGGCTCTTTTATGATGAAGACTATTGAATTCAGATGGAATTTATTGGATAGAATTAAATGCAACTTTGAAGATTGGGACCTCGACGAAGGTAAGGAGTCAGGTATGACACCTAAGTTTGATTGTGTTAAATCTTTTATGGATACCGATATTATCCGTAAGTTTAGCACTAAATATGGACTTGACTCTGAGATAGTAGCTTCTTTCTGTGAATCTTTTGCTACTTATGTTGATCTCCCCAAGGAGAAGTGTTTTAAATATCATCCTCCAATAGAAGTAAAAGTAGTTGCACCTATTAAAGTTGAAGAAAAGACCATCACTTATAATGATCCTATTGTTCCCACCTCTTATGTTGAGAAACCACCTTTCCCTGCTAGAGTAAAGGATCATGCTAAAGCTTCAACTGTTGTTCGTAAAAGCAATACTAGAACTTATACACCTCCTGAGCAAATCAAAGTAGAACCTAATATTGCTATTGTTAAAGATCTCTTGTCCGATAATATTGATGGGCATGTTATTGAATTCCTTGGTGAAACTGCTAGAATTGCTAAACCGTGTGATAGAGATAAACATAGACCCGTGGTAGGCGTGCCTGTTATTTCTGTTAAAATAGGAGATCATTGTTATCATGGCTTATGTGATATGGGTTCTAGTGCTAGTGTTATACCCATTGACTTATATAAAGAAATTATGCATGATATCGCACCTGCTGAGTTAGAAGATATTGATGTTACAATTAAACTTGCCAATAGAGATACTATATCTGCAATGGGAATTGTTAGAGATGTTGAAGTCTTGTGTGGGAAAACCAAATATCCCGCTGATTTTCTTGTTCTTGGTTCTCCACAAGATAGCTTTTGTCCCATTATTTTGGTAGACCCTTCTTGAATACTGTTAATGCTACGATAGACTGCAAAAGAATGTTGTTACTATTGGCTTGGATGATATGGTTCATGAGTTTAATTTCTCTAAATTTAGTAAACAACATCGTGAGGAAGAATTGCCTAGTAAGGATGAAATTATTGGTCTTGCTTCTATTGCTGTACCTCCTAGTGATCCTTTAGAACACTATTTGCTAGACCATGAAAATGAGATGTTCATGAATGAAAGAAGGGAAATAGATGAAGTATTCTTTAAACAGGAACCTATTCTGCAACACAATTTGCCTGTTGAAATCCTAGGGGATCCTCCTCCACCCAAGGGTGATCCCGTGTTTGAGCTTAAACCATTGCCTGATAATCTTAAATATGCTTATCTTGATGAAAAGAAAATATATCCTGTTATTATTAGTGCTAACCTTTCAGAGCATGAAGAAGAAAGATTATTGAAAACTCTGAAGAAGCACCGTGCCGCTATTGGATATACTCTTGATGATCTTAAGGGCATTAGTCCCACTCTATGTCAACATAAAATAAATTTGGAAGCGGATGCCAAACCAGTTCGTGATCCTCAACGACGTTTGAATCCTAAAATGAAAGAAGTGGTAAGAAAGAAATACTCAAGCTTCTGGAGGCAGGTATAATTTATCCCGTTGCTGATAGTCAGTGGGTAAGTCCTGTCCATTGTGTCCCTAAGAAGGGAGGTATTACTGTTGTCCCTAATGATAAAGATGAATTGATCCCGCAAAGAATTATCACAGGTTATAGGATGGTAATTGATTTCCGCAAATTAAATAAAGCTACTAAGAAAGATCATTACCCCTTACCTTTTATTGATCAAATGCTAGAAAGATTATGCAAACATACACATTATTGCTTTCTAGATGGTTATTCTGGTTTCTCTCAAATACCTGTGTCGGCTAAAGATCAATCAAAGACTACTTTTACATGCCCTTTTGGTACTTTTGCTTATAGACGTATGCCTTTTGGTTTATGTAATGCACCTGCTACCTTTCAAAGATGCATGATGGCTATATTCTCTGATTTTTGTGAAAAGATTTGTGAGGTTTTCATGGACGACTTTTCCGTCTATGGTTCCTCTTTTGATGATTGCTTGAGCAATCTTGATCGAGTTTTGCAGAGATGTGAAGAAACTAATCTTGTCTTGAATTGGGAAAAGTGCCACTTTATGGTTAATGAAGGTATTGTCTTGGGGCACAAAGTTTCTGAAAGAGGTATTGAAGTTGATAAAGCCAAGGTTGATGCTATTGAAAAGATGCCATGTCCCAAGGACATCAAAGGTATAAGAAGTTTCCTTGGTCACGCCGGATTTTATAGGAGGTTCATTAAGGACTTCTCAAAAATTTCTCGGCCTCTGACTAATTTATTACAAAAAGATGTACCATTTGTCTTTGATGATGATTGTGTAGAAGCATTTGAAATACTTAAGAAAGCATTAGTCTCTGCACCTATTGTTCAGCCACCTGATTGGAATTTACCCTTTGAAATTATGTGTGATGCTAGTGATTATGCTGTAGGTGCTGTTCTAGGGCAAAGAGTTGATAAGAAATTAAATGTTATCCATTATGCTAGTAAGACTCTAGACAATGCTCAAAAAAATTATGCTACTACCGAAAAGGAACTTTTAGCAGTTGTGTTTGCCTGTGATAAATTCAGACCCTATATTGTTGATTCTAAAGTAACCATTCACACCGATCATGCTGCTATTAAATATCTTATGGAAAAGAAAGATGCTAAACCTAGACTTATTAGATGGGTTCTCTTGCTGCAAGAATTTGATTTGCATATTGTTGATAGAAAAGGAGCTGAGAACCCGTTGCAGACAACTTATCTAGGTTAGAGAATGTTCTTGATGACCCACTACCTATTGATGATAGCTTTCCTGATGAACAATTAAATGTCATAAGTACTTCTCGTAGCACTCCATGGTATGCTGATTATGCTAATTATATTGTTGCTAAATTTATACCACCTAGCTTCACATACCAACAAAAGAAAAAGTTCTTTTATGATTTGAGACATTACTTTTGGGATGATCCACATCTTTATAAAGAAGGAGTAGATGGTGTTATTAGACGTTGTGTACCTGAGCATGAACAGGAACAGATCCTACGCAAGTGTCACTCCGAAGCTTATGGAGGACACCACGCTGGAGATAGAACTGCACATAAGGTATTGCAATCTGGTTTTTATTGGCCTACTCTCTTCAAGGATGCCCGTAAGTTTGTTTTGTCTTGTGATGAATGTCAAAGAATTGGTAATATTAGTAGACGTCAAGAAATGCCTATGAATTATTCACTTGTTATTGAACCATTTGATGTTTGGGGCTTTGATTATATGGGACCTTTTCCTGCCTCTAATGGATATACACATATTTTAGTTGTTGTTGATTACGTTACTAAGTGGGTAGAAGCTATTCCAACTAGTAGTGCTGATCATAACACTTCTATTAAAATGCTTAAGGAAGTTATTTTTCCGAGGTTTGGAGTCCCTAGATATTTAATGACTGATGGTGGTTCACACTTTATTCATGGTGCTTTCCGTAAAATGCTTGCTAAATATGACGTTAATCATAGAATTGCATCTCCATATCACCCGCAGTCTAGTGGTCAAGTAGAATTGAGTAATAGAGAGCTCAAATTAATTTTGCAAAAGACTGTTAATAGGTCTAGAAAGAATTGGTCCAAGAAACTTGATGATGCATTATGGGCCTATAGAACTGCATATAAGAATCCTATGGGTATGTCTCCGTATAAAATGGTTTATGGAAAAGCATGTCACTTACCTCTCGAACTAGAACATAAGGCATATTGGGCTATTAAAGAGCTCAACTATGATTTCAAACTTGCCGGTGAGAAGAGGTTATTTGATATTAGCTCACTTGATGAATGGAGAACCCAAGCTTATGAAAATGCCAAGTTATTTAAAGAAAAAGTTAAAAGGTGGCATGACAAAAGGATACAAAAGCGTGAGTTTAATGTAGGTGATTATGTATTACTATACAACTCTCATTTAAGATTTTTTGCAGGAAAAATTCTCTCTAAATGGGAAGGTCCTTACATTATCGAGGAGGTCTATCGTTCTGGTGCCATAAAAATCAATAACTTCGCAGGCACAAACCCGAAGGTGGTAAAGGGTCAAAGAATCAAACATTATATCTCAGGTAATCCAATGTTGAAACCAATATTATTGAAACCGTAACCCCGGAGGAATACATAAGGGACACTTTCCAGAATGTTCCAGACTCCGAAAAGTAATAGATATGTGGTACGGAAAGTAAACCGACCCCAAAACAATTTTTAAAGCAATATTTTTCCGTTTTGGAATATTTAGAAAAATAGAAAAATAAGTAGCAGTCCGGGGAGGACACGAGGCCTCCACGAGGCAGGAGGGCGCGCCCTACCCCCCTGGGCGCGCCCCCCTACCTTGTGAGCACCTCGTGTGCCCTCTGGACTCCGTTTTCTTGCACGATACGTATTTTGGTTGGTAAAAATTCATTATATATTCTCCTGAAGGTTTTGACGACCGTATCACACAAATATCCTCTATTTTCGTTTCGAGTTGTTTCCATTGCAGATCTGAGGATTCCGGAGACTCGATCATCCTTCTATGAGGGTGAGCCTATGCCATGGAAGGTGTACGACAAGCTTCCATCATCAACAACACCTCCACCATCAACAACAAAGAAGGAGATATAATCACATGGGTATGGGCACTCCCCTTGGCAACTGCCAAGCTTGGGGGAGGTGCCCCGGTATCGTATCACCATCACAACTCCTATCTTTACCATTTTTCTTAGTTCGATCCTATTAGTAGTATCTTGATTTAGTAGAATAAAGTCATGGCCTGATCTAGTTTTGAAGTTTTGCTTTATGATCCCTCTATGCAATCGAGTCCGTGAGCTATATATAATAAAGATTAGTGTTGAGTCAAGGGCTTGATTACTTTGCCATGATCTTGGGTGAATAAAGAAAAGAATAAAAGAACAAAGAGTTCATATTGATCTTATTGAAAGTAATGACTTCACATAGAAAGAGTATGATGATTTAAAGTTATTGGGAGTTGGCAAATATAGCTTTGGTCATCGTTGCAATTAATAGGAAGTAATAAGGAGAGAGAGGTCTCACATATAGATATATTATCATTGACATCTTTTATGATTGGGAACACTCATTAAAATATGACATGCTAAAGAGTTGATGTTGGACAAGGAAGACAATGTAATGAGTTATGTTTTCTTATATCTGAGATAAAGTATATTGTCATGGATCTCCTAACATGTTGAGCTTGCCTTTCCCCCTCATGCTAGCCAAATTCTCAGCACCAAGTAGAGATGCTACTTGTGCTTCCAAATACCCCTAAACCAGTTTAGCCATGAGATTCCACCATATCTACCTATGGATTGAGTAAGATCCTTCAAGTAAGTTGTCATCGGTGCAAGCAATAAAAATTTCTCTCTAAGTATGCATGACTTATTAGTGCAGAGAAATAAGCTTTGTACGAACTTGTTGTGGACACAATAAAAGCGACGGACTGCATAATAAAGGTTCACATACAAGGGGCAATATAAAGTGACGTTCTTTTGCATTAAGATTTTGTGCATCCAACCATAAAAGCGCATGGGAACCTCTGCTTCCCTCTGCGAAGGGCCTATCTTTTATTATTATCCTCTACTTTATGCAAGAGTCATGGTGATCTTCACCTTTCCTTTTTCATTTTATCCTTTGGCAAGCTCAGCATGTTGGAAAGAACATGATATATATATGTATATCTAATTGGACATTACCCTTGAGGTAAAAGGTTGTGGGGCAAAACTACCAGCCCCTATCTTTCTCTGTGTCCGGTTAAAACTCTGTAACCACAAGTATTGTGTGAGTGTTAGCAATTATGAAGGACTAAGTGATAGTTGAGTATGTGGACTTGCTTTTAAGCTCTGACATAGACTCTTTCCGATGTTATGATAAATTGCAATTGCTTCAATGACTGAGGGTTTAATTTGTTGGTGCTCAATAAGGTTTATGATACATACTTTGGCTTTGTGAAAGGATCATCACTTGAACATAAGTAATCATATGACAAATCTATATATGTTGCTGTTATGAAAATAATCATGATGCATTCATGTCCGTATTTTATTTTTATCGACGCCTCTACTTCTAAACATGAGGACATATTTATTGTTATCGGCTTTTCGCTTGAGGACAAGCGAGGTCTAAGCTTGGGGGAGTTGATACGTCCATTTTGCATCATGCTTTTATATCGATATTTATCGCATTATGGGCTGTTATTTCACGTTATGTCACAATACTTATGGCTATTCTCTCTTATTTTACAAGGTTTACCATGAAGAGGGGGAATGCCGGCAGCTGGAATTCTGGCTGGAAAAGGAGCAAATATTGGAGACCTATTCTGCGCAACTCCAAAAGTCCTGAAACTCCACGGAATATCTTAAAATAAATAAAGAAAAATCGTCGCCAAAGATGAAGGCCAGGGGGCCCACACCCTGCTCACGAGGGTGGGGGGCGCGCCCCTCCCCCTGGGCGCGCCCCCTACCTCGTGGGCCCCCTGGTGGCTCTCCGACGCCCATCTTCTCCTATATGAAGTCTTTCGATGAGAAAAAAATCAGAAGCAACCTTTCGGGACGAGACTCCGCCGCCACGAGGCGGAACCTTGGCGGAACCAATCTAGGGCTCCGGCAGAGCTGTTCTGCCGGGGACACTTCCCTCCGGGAGGGGGAAATCATCGCCATCATCATCACCAACGCTCCTCTCATCGGGAGAGGGCAATCTCCATCAACATCTTCACCAGCACCATCTCATCTCCAAACCCTAGTTCATCTCTTGTATCCAATTCTTGTCTCCAAGTCCGGGATTGGTGCTAGTAGGTTGCTAGTAGTGTTGATTACTCCTTGTAGTTGATGCTAGTTGGTTTATTTGGTGGAAGATCATATGTTCAGATCCTTTATGCATATTATTACCCCTCTGATTATGAACATGAATATGCTTTGTGAGTAGTTACGTTTGTTCCTGAGGACAAGGGAGAAGTCTTGCTATTAGTAGTCATGTGAATTTGGTATTCGTTCGATATTTTGATAAGATGTATGTTGTCTAACCTCTAGTGGTGTTATGTGAACGTCGACTACATAACACTTCACCATTATTTGGGCCTAGAGGAAGGCATTGGGAAGTAATAAGTAGATGATGGGTTGCTAGAGTGACAGAAGCTTAAACCCTAGTTTATGCGTTGCTTCGTAAGGGGCTGATTTGGATCCATATGTTTCATGCTATGGTTAGGTTTACCTTAATACTTTTGTTGTAGTTGCGGATGCTTGCAATAGAGGTTAATCATAAGTGGGATGTTTGTTCAAGTAAGAACAGCACCCAAGCACCGGTCCACCCACATATCAAATTATCAAAGTACCGAACGCGAATCATATGAGCGTGATGAAAACTAGCTTGACGATATTCCCATGTGTCCTCGGGAGCGCTTTTCCTATTATAAGAGTTTGTTCCGGCTTGTCCTTTGCTACAAAAAGGATTGGGCCACCTTGCTGCACTTTATTTACTTTTGTTACTTGTTGTTCGTTACAATTTACCTTATCACAAAACTATCTGTTACCACTTATTTCAGTACTTGCAGAGAATACCTTGCTGAAAACCGCTTATCATTTCCTTCTGCTCCTCGTTGGGTTCAACACTCTTACTTCGAAAGGACTACGATAGAACCCCTATACTTGTGGGTCATCAGTGCTCAGCATGCGGGCCGGTGCGAGGAGCGGATGAAGAAGCACTCAGGCAGCCAACCTTAGGGGAGCCAAGCTGGGAGGAGCGAACAGGCACCGCTTCCTGATGACGTGACGAGGCCTCGGGGGCTCCTGCCTTGGGAGTCGCAGGTCGGTTCTCCACATCAACAACCGCCTCAGGGCGGGCTTCAGAAGCTCCGAAGGATGACGCCTTGATAGTCCCGTGCGATGTCGGGACTACAACACCAGAGCCTCCAGCTTCAAGCGATGCTTGCCTCCCTGCACCAGCTCCTGGGGCAAGATCGGTGTTGGCGAAGGGGAAGGGAACCACGGCGACAGGATTCTCGCGAGGCCCCACAAGGCAGGTCGGGCACAACCCCCATTCATCGAAGCGAGGTATCTGCCTCGCAAACTCGGCCCCGTCCGAGTAGAGATACAGGAGGCTTCCCTGTGCCGGATATCGCCCGGCGATGGGTCGCCCGTCAAGACCTCCAACACCTTCTTCAGCATCTCGGGCGCCAGCTCCGTCTCCTGGAGCCTCATGCGGTCCTGATGCCGAGTCAAGGCCCACATCGGTCTGGAGTGGCACTGGAGAGGAGCAACGCGACACTAGAGGAACTCCTTCACCACCCGGGGCGCAGTCACGCCGAGTTCTCTCAACCTCCCCAGTCGGCACCAAATGAAGGAGAGCCGGGGGCTCGCGAGCCTCTCGTGGCCCCATCCCAGATTGGGGATAGCAGGCAATGTCGGATGCGAGAGCAGGGGCCTGGGCACTCCGACATCCACATACAGCCACCGCGTCCGGAACCCACTCATGGAAGGTGGAAGACTAAAATCAATCCCCGAGGTGGTCGTCTCTGCCACTGTCTAGAAGCTCACGCACCCCGAGCACTGCAATAGGTCGGTCAGGCGCGGGGAGAAGAAGTGGCGCAAGAGGGCAATGGAAGGAGCAATGCCCACCATGGATTCACAGACAAAGGCGAAGACAGCAAGAAGGGTAACGGATTGAGGATCAAGATGCATCATATGGATCTGATAATGGGAAAGCACCACACTGAAAAAGGCGGAGAAAGGAGGAACCAAGCCAGCCCACAGGGCCTTGTTGGAGAATCGAACCTCCATGACAATCCTGTCAACGGAGGCATGGGATGCATGCCAAACCATCATCCTTCCACACTCATTGAAGCTGGAGGCGAGTGCGGGGCGGATCTTCTCCAAGGCCTCCAGATTGAGCACCAGCGACCGGCCGACGGTGGGCTCGATTGCCGGGGACGAGCTGGATGAGGACACGGGCTTCTTCCCCTTCTCTTTGCTAGTTGGCGCCATAGCGATGGAGGGGGCAGAGCTCAAGTCGGATTGGAAGCGAAAATAGAGGTTTGAGGAAGAAAGGGGAACAGGAAGCACGCGGGCAGTGAGGAGGGAATAACTGTGTAAAGCTTCGTGGCCGCCTAGCCAGGCAGATATTGGGGGAGCATGGGGAAGCAGAGACGCCCACGCCCAATCAGCCGCCATGCGGTGACCAAGGCCGTAGGCTGTTGGGGCCCGCGGTGCTCCATACTTGCCCTTTGGCTTTGCTGCTAAGCCAAGTCCGAGTGCGCCTTGGGCCCAGGGGCTACTGTCGGTGTTCTAGGAACGGGGGTCCCCAGACTTGCTTGCCTGCGGCCTACGGCGTAGCTCAAGCAGTGGCCCAGTACGTCCCGTCTTCATCAACCCAAGTTCAAGACCCTCGCGAGGGGCCAAGCCTCACGGGGCGGACGGCACAAGGCTTCCTCAGGGCGGCATCACCAGGCAGGCTCGCAAGGAGGTGGAGAGATCAAGGCAAGGAGTACCTCACGAGGTGCTCGTGACGCAAGCCGTGATGATCAAGACCAGGCGGGTGCCAGGCGGGCACCAGCCAGCGCAGTGTCCTCGTTTCCTCTTTGGTGCAAAGGGGGCAAGCGCAGGCGCGGAGTATCGAGGCATCAGCCAAAGGTTTCCATATCGGTGCAACGAGACCAAGATCAGTAGAGCGGCAGGACAGAGATCATCGTGGAGCCCAAGATGGCATCATCACCAGTGCCTTTGGCAGTCGAAGACCAAATTTAGTCAGGATAGCTTGTACTATCTGTCCCCCTTCAAAATGGCCATTGTTGGCTCCCTCCCCGCTCAATATTTGGGAAGAGGACCAGGTCCTCTATATATAGAGATAGCCACCACAGTAGAGGGGATCGAATCCTTCCTAGTAGAACACCGCACCAGCTCAAGAACACCCCTCGCGAGGTTGTTCTTCCTCTGTACTATTCATCATCAGCCCTAGAGGCAATCCATCACACCACACACTGGATTAGGGTATTACACCACAACGGTGGCCCGAACCAGTATAAACCTCGTGTCCCTTGTGTTGTTCATCGTGCTAGCTTAGAATCATGGTGAGGTTTTGGGGCGTGAATCGGTAGGGAGAAGATCTTCGTGCGCACCCCAGAGTTCGAACCTTAAGGGTTTTGCCGAAACCAGATATCCGACAACCACTATCGCTTTGGGGTTATGCATTAGAGACAGTTGCATTCACTTTAAATAGGGCACCATCTAAATCCGTTGAGACGACACTGTATGAACTGTGGTTTGGCAAGAAACCTAAGCTGTCATTTCTTAAAGTTTGGGGTTGCGATGCTTATGTGAAAAAAGCTTCAGCCTGATAAGCTCGGACCCAAATCGGAGAAGTGTGTCTTCATAGGATACCCAAAAGAAACTGTTGGGTACACCTTCTATCATAGATCCGAAGGCAAGATCTTTGTTGCTAAGAATGGATCCTTTCTAGAGAAAGAGTTTCTCTCGAAAGAAGTGAGTGAGAGGAAAGTAGAACCTGATGAGGTAATTGTACCTTCTCTCGAATTGTAAAATAGCTCATCACAGAAACCAGCTCCAGTGATGTCTACACCAACTAGAGAGGAAGGTAATGATAATGATCATGAAACTTCAGATCAAGTTACTACCAAACCTCATAGGTCAACTGCACGTTCCACACCTGAGTGGTACGGTAATCCTGTTCTGGAAGTCATGTTACTAGACCCTGACGAACCTACAAACTATGAAGAAGCGATGATGAGCCCAGATTCCGATAAATGGCTTGAGGCCATGAAATCCGAGATAGGATGCATGTATGAGAACAAAGTATGGACTTTGGTGGACTTGCCCAATGATTGGTAAGCCATTGAGTATAAATGGATCTTCAAGAGGAAGACGGAGACTGATGGCAGTGTTGCTATCTACAAAGCTCGACTTGTCACAAAAGGTTTTCGACAAGTTCAAGGTGTTGAATACAATAAGATTTTCTCACTTGTAGCAATGCTTAAGTCTGTCTGAATCATGTTAGCAATTGCCGCATTTTATGATTATGAAATCTGGCAAATGGACGTCAAAATTGCATTCCTTAATGGATTTCTTAAGAAGAGTTGTATATGATGGAACCAGAAGGTTTTGTCGATCCTAAAGGTGCTAACAAAGTGTGCAGGCTCCAATGATCCATTTATGAACTGGTGCAAGCATCTCGGAGTTGGAATATACGCTTCGATGAGGTGATCAAAGCATATGGTTTTATACAGACTTTTAGAGAAGCCTGTATTTACAAGAAAGTGAGTGGGAGCTCTGTAGCATTTCTAATATTATATGTGGATGACATATTGTTGATTGGAAATGATATAGAATTTCTGGATAGCATAAAAGGATACTTGAATAAAAGTTTTTCAATGGAAGACCTCGGTGAAGCTGCTTATATATTGAGCATCAAGATCTATAGGGATAGATTGAGATGCTTAATAGGACTGTCACAAAGTGTATATCTTGGCAAAATTTTGAAGAAGTTCAAAATAGATCAGTCAAAGAAAGGGTTCTTGTCTGTGTTGCAAGGCGTGAAGTTGAGTAAGACTCAAAACCCGACCACGACAGAAGATAGAGAGAGAATGAAAGTCATTCCATATGCCTCAGCCATAAGTTCTATAAAGTATGACATGCTGTGTACCAGACCTATTGTGTACCTTGCCATGAGTTTGGCAAGGGGGTACAATAGTGATCCAGGAGTAGATCATTGGACAGCAGTCAAAATTATCCTTAGGTGCCTAAAAAAAGGACTTAGGAAATGTTTCTTGGTTATGGAGGTGACAAACAGTTTGTTGTAAAGGGTTACGTCGATGCAAGCTTTGACACTGACCCAGATGACTCTGAGTCTCAATCTGGATACATATTGAAAGTGGGAGCAATTAGCTAGAGTAGCTCCGTGCAAAGCATTGTATACATAGAAATTTTGAAAACCCTTTGGGTGTTGGTCACATGGTGATGTGAACTATGGGTGTTAATCACATGACGATGTGAACTATTAATGTTTAATCACATGGCGATGTGAACTAGATTATTGACTCTAGTGCAAGTGAGAGACTGAAGGAAATATGCCCTAGAGGCAATAATAAAGTTGTTATTTTATATTTACTTATATCATGATAAATGTTTATTATTCATACTACAATTGTATTAATTGGAAACTTGATACATATGTGAATACATAGACAAAACACTATGTCCCTAGTAAACCTCTACTAGACTAGCTCGTTAATCAAAGATAGTTAAGTTTCCTAACCATAGACATGTGTTGTCATTTGATGAACGGGATCACATCAATTGGAGAATGATGTGATGGACAAGACCCATCCATTAGCTTAGCATGTGATCGTTTTGTTTTATTGCTATTGCTTTCTTCATGTCAAATACATATTCCTTCGACTATGAGATTATGCAACTCCCAGATACCGGAGGAATACCTTGTGTGCTATCAAACATCACAATGTAACTGGGTGATTATAAAGATGCTCTACGGGTATCTTCGAAGGTTTTTGTTGGGTTGGCATAGATCGAGATTAGGATTTGTCACTCGAGTATCAGAGAGGTATCTGTGGGCCCTCTCGGTAATGCACATCATAATAAGCCTTACAAGAAATGTGACTAATTAGTTAGTTGCGGGATGATGTATTATGGACGAGTAAAGAGACTGGCCGGTAACGAGATTGAACAAGGTACGAAGATACCGACAATCGAATCTTGGGCAAGTAACATACCAATGACAAAGGGAATAACGTATGTTGTCATTACGGTACGACCGATAAAGATCTTCGTAGAATATGTGGGAACCAATATGAGCATCCAGGTTCCGATGTTGGTTATTGACTGGAGAGGTGTCTCGGTCATGTCTACAGAGTTGTCGAGCCCGTAGGGTCCACATGCTTAACGTTCGATGACGATTTTGTATTATATGAGTTATGTGATTTGGTGACCGAATGTTGTTCGGAGTCCCGAATGAGATCACGGACATAACGAGGAGTCTCGAAATGGTCAAGAGGTAAAGATTCAAATATTCGACGATGATATTCGGACACCGGAAGTGCTCCTGGGGTACCGGGTACATATCGGGTCACCGGAAGGGGTTTCGGGCATCCCCCGGCAACTACATGGGCCTAATGGGCCAAGAAGGGGACAAACCAGCCCCCTAGGGGCTGGTGCGCCCCATGTAGGCCGAAATAGGAGGGGAAGAGAAAAAGGAAGGGGAGAAATTCGGCCTCCCCCTTCCTTCTCTCCTCCCTCCTCCTTCCTTCCCCCCTCCAGATGAATATGTAAAGGGGGGAGGCCGAATTGGGAGGCGCCCAAGTAGGATTCCTCCTACTTGGGGTGCCCCCTTGGCTGCCTCTCCTCCCCTCCAACCTATATATATGAGGAGGGCACCGCTAGAACATAGACCAATGATTGTTAGCCATGTGCGGTGCCCCCCTCCATAGTTTACGCCTCCGGTCATATTCACGTAGTGCTTAGGTGAAGCCCTGCGCGGATCACTTCACCATCACCGTCACCACGCCGTCGTGCTGAAAGAACTCTCCCTCGACACTTAGCTGGATCAAGAGTTCGAGGGACGTCATCGTGCTGAACGTGTGCAGAATTCGGAGGTGTCGTACGTTCGGTGCTTGATCGGTCGGAACGAGAAGAAGTTTGACTACATCAACCACATTGTCAAACGCTCCGCTTTCAGTCTACGAGGGTATGTGTACACACTCTCCCCTCTCGTTTCTATGCATCTCCTAGATAGATCTTGGGTGAGCGTAGGAAATTTTTTAAAATTGCATGCAACGTTTCCCAACACTTCTTTTTCTATTGGGAGCTTTCCCGTGTAAATAGTTTTTCTCGTTCTTGTTTTACCTTCTTCAGGAAAACAAAAACTCGAACAATATTTCAGTGTGTTTCTTTGAAATTCTTTTCTTTTCTTTGGGGGTCGAGAGGAGAAGACCATGATGAAAATGTTGAGTGGCTCTCATATGCACTATTGTTGATCTAACAAAGAGCCCATATTACCTTGTCTTCTCCTTTGAATAAATGTTTGCCCATTCCAGCTTAGTCCAATGCACATGCACTGTTATTATTATTATCCACACTGTTCCGTCATGTAAGTGAAAGGCAATAATGACGATATCTGATGGAATGATTGAGATGAGGAAAAGCTGGTATGAACTCGACCTATCTTGTTTTTGTAAATATGATTAGTTCATCGTTCCTGATTCAGCCTATTATGAATGAAACTTGTTTGCAATGACAATTAGAGATTATAGTTACTCATGCCATGCTTAATTAGCTAGGATTTTATAATGGTTTACCTTGCGTGCCAACATGGAAATTAAAATGGTTGTGATGTAGTATGATAGGATGGTATCCTCCTTTGAATGATTCGAGTGGCTTGACTTGGCACATGTTCACGCATGTAGTTGAAACAAAATCAACATAGCCTCCACAATATTCATGTTCATGGTGATTTATATCCTACTCATGCTTGCATTCAATGTTGGTTAATCTCGATGCATGTTTATGACTATTGTTGCTCTCTAGTTGGTCGCTTCCCAGTCTTTTTCTAGCCTTCACTTGTACTAAGCAGGAATACTGCTTGTGCATCCACTTCCATAGACCCAAAGTTATTCCATATGAGTCCACCATACCTACCTATATGCGGTATTTACCTGCCGTTCCAAGTAAATTTGCAAGTGCCAAACTCTAAACCGTCAAATGATAATCTGTTTTGTATGCTCGAATCGCTCATGTACCAACAAGGGTTGTCAATATCTTCCATGCTAGGTGGGTTATTCTCGCGATGAGTGGACTCCGCTCATCATTCATGAGAAAATGGCTGGTAACCGGGATGCCCAGTCCCATGCTCAAATCAAATCAAAATATAATTGCAAACAAAACTCCCCTAGAACTGTTGTTAGTTGAATGGTACCTGTTGTTTTGGACCAGCCGTGGAGTGTGCTTGTTGGTGCTAGGGGAGTATAAACTTTACCATTCTATTTGGGAACCGCCTATAATGTATGTAGCATGGAACATACCGAGATCTCCTAGTTGTTACATTAACAATGAAAGCATGCCGCTCAAAATATTATTTATCTCTGCTTCAAAAATTCGAGCTCTGGAACCTCTGCAAATCCCTGCTTCCTCTGCGAAGGGCCTATCTATTTACTTTTATTACTTAGTCATCATCCTCTTATAAAAAGCACCAATTAGATAGCACCACTGTCATTGGTATGCATTGTTATAGTTTATATTGAATATGACTGTGACTGGATCTCTTTTACCATGAATTACATTGTCTAGTCAGTCCTTGATCTTCAGGGGTGCTCTACATTTATGTTTTATGGTCTCAGAAAGGGCTAGCGAGATACCATCTTGTTATATCATATCATGATTGTTTTGAGAAAGTGTTGTCATCCGAAATTTATTATTATTGCTCGCTAGTTGATTATGCCATTGATATGAGTGAACGTGAGACCTAAATGTTATTGTGAATATGGTTAGTTCATAATCTTTGCTGAAAACTTGGATGCTGGCTTTACATATTTGCAACAACAAGATCAAACAGAGTTTGTAAAAGTTTTTCTTTATCACATTCAGTTTGTCAACTGAATTGCTTGAGGACAAGCAATGGGTTAAGCTTGGGGGAGTTGATATGTCTCCATCGTATCTACTTTTCCAAACTCTTTTGCCCTTGTTTTGGACTCTAACTTGCATGATTTCAATGGAACTAACCCGGACTAACGTTATTTTCAGCAGAATTGCCATGGTGTTATTTGTGCAGAAATAAAAGTTCTCGAAATGACCTGATACTTCATGGAGATGATTTTGGAATTAATAAAAAATATTGGCGAAAGAATCAACCAAGGGGGCCACACCCTAGCCACAAGGATGGGGGGCGCCCTCCATCCTTGTGCCCCCTGGACCTCCACCTACCCCAACTCCAACTCCATATATTCACGTTCGAGGAGAAAAAATCAGAGAGAAGAGTTTATCGCATTTTACGATACGGAGCCGCCGCCAAGCCCTATTCTTCCTCGGGAGGGCAGATCTGGAGTCCGTTCAGGGCTCCAGAGAGGGGAAATCATTGCCATCATCAGCATCAACCATCCTCCATCACCAATTTCATGATGCTCACCGTCGTGAGTGGGTAATTCCATCATAGGCTTGCTGGACGGTGATGGGTTGGATGAGATTTAACATGTAATCGAGTTAGTTTTGTTAGGGTTTGATCCCTAGTATCCACTATGTTCTAAGATTGATGTTGATATGACTTTTCTATGCTTAATGCTTGTCACTAGGGCCCGAGTGCCATGATTTCAGATTTGAACCTATTATGTTTTCATGAATATATTTGTGTTCTTGATATTATCTTGCAAGTTATAGTCACCTACTACATGTTATGATCTGACAACCCCAGAGTGACAATAGTCGGGACACTTCCCGGTGATGACCGTGGTTTGAGGAGTTCATGTATTCACTAAGTGATAATGCTTTGGTCTGGTATTCTATTAAAAGGAGGCCTTAATATCCCTTAGTTTCCAATAGGACCCCGCTGCCACGGGAGGGTAGGACAAAATATGTCATGCAAGTTCTTTTCCATAAGCACGTATGACTATATTCGGAATACATGCCTACATTATACTGATGAATTGGAGCTAGTTCCGTGTCACCCTGTGTTATAACTGTTGCATGATGAATGTCATCCGACATAATTGTCCATCATCGATCCTTGCCTACGAGCTTGTTTCATATTGATCTTTGCTCCGTTAATTTTCCGTTGCTACTGTTATCATTGCTACAGAACTGCTACTGTCACTTTTGCCATTGTTACCGTTACTTCCATACTACTTTGCTACTAAATATTTTGCTGCAGGTATTAAGTCTTTTGGGCGTGGTTCAATTGACAACTCAGTTGCTAGTACTTGAGAATATTCATTGGCTCCCCTTGTGTTGAATCAATAAATTTGGGTTGAATACTCTACCCTCGAAAACTGTTGTGATCCCCTATACTTGTGGGTTATCAATCATCAGAAGTGTGTTACGAGGTATCACCCTCGACACTCGATAGTAGCTCTATAGAGTAGTACAACTAAGGGGGTGTCAGTGATGTGAGGGTCTCAGCACTTCAATCATGTTGATCGAGGCATTGGTGAAGAAGCAGAGGGCAACAAGGAGAAGGTGAGGGGCCACTGGTGGATCACTAACCAACCTATACTAAGCATATAGGATAATAGGTAAAGTAACAATAGCAGGTTACAAAAGCAGGCTATGCATCATAATAGGAGCTATCTAACAACAGTAGAAAATTCTAATGCAAACATGAGAGAGAAAGAATGGGCGATATAGGAATGATCAAGGGGGGTTTGCTTGCATGGAAGCTCTGCCGCAAGTGGGTGGACGTCAGGGGCATAGTCGTACACGGGAGCAGCGTCAGTCTCGATGTCTACCAGAGAGAAGAGGGGGAAGAAATAATAAATATAAGCAAACAAATGCATCACGATGCATGACATAGCAATATGCAGTGCTAGGGGTGACCTAACGCAGTGCTACACGTTATAGGCGAAGCGGGAAAACATTTGGGAATATTTCCCCGGCGTTTGGCAGTTTTTGGACAGATGAATCGGAGGGGAAGGATACATGTTCATCATGTTAGAGGCATGTGACAGATGAATGTATAACATATTCGGAATCGTCATGTTTTTCTAAACAAATTATATATAAAAATCATTTTCATCTGAGTTATAGATTATTTTATAAGATTTTTCAAAGTTTTAAACATTTTTTGAAATTATTATTAATTCAAAATTAAATGGCTAAATGCTAGGTACACCAAAAGTGTACCCAGCTAGGGGGTCAGTGAGGCTGACAGGTGGGCCCTGTTGACTGTTGAGTCAGCAGTCAACATTCAACTATTGACCGATCAAACTGACCAGATGGGCCCACTTGTCATTGCAGAATAAGTTAACATGGTTTAAATTTAACTAATTAGGTTAATTAGGCCCACTAGTCAACGCCTAATTAAGTTAACTAATTAATTTAATTAGTTTAGTTAGTAAAAGAGGGTGGGCCTGAAAGTGCTAGTATCGACTAGAGGGGGGGTGAATAGGCGATTTTTATGAAAGTCTTCAAAACTTGGAAGTTTCGAAGACAAACAATAGAAATGACCTATTTGATATGCAGCGGAAGATAAACTACCATAAGCAAACCATAGTCAAGTATGCAATGATGTGAAAGTACAAGACTAATAGCAGCTAAGTAGTAAGGATCAGGATGGAAGATAGTATGAAGCCAATCAACAGTAGTAGTCAAGCAATGAAGTCAAACAGATACACAGATAGGCAATGACTTCACGAAGACAAACTTAAGTAAAGGAAGGAAGAGGATAGAACCAGTCACTTGTTGAAGACACAGGATTTGTTGGACCAGTTCCAGTTGCTGTGACAACTGTACGTCTGGTTAGGGAGGCTGAGATTCAACTCAGAAGACCGCGTCTTCACCTTATTCCCCTTGAGCTAAGGACACATAGTCCTCGCCCAATCACTCTGGTAAGTCTTCAAGGTAGACTTCCAAACCTTCACAGACTTCGTTCACTGGCAATCCACAATGACTATTGGATGCTCAGAACGCGACGCCTAACCGGCTGGAGGATACACAGTCCTCAAGTGTAATAAGTCTTCAGGTCACACAGACAGAAAGACTTCAGTGATGCCTAACACTCTTTGGCTCTGGGTGTTTGGGCTTGGTCCTCGCAAGGATTTCTCTCTCTCAAAGGCTTCGAGGTGGGTTGCTCTCAAACGACAAAAGCCGTGCACTAACTCTGAGCAGCCACCAATTTATGGTGTAGGGGGTGGGCTATTTATAGCCACTGGGCAACCCGACCTGATATGTCCGAAATGACCCTGGGTCACTAAGGAACTGACACGTGTTCCAACGGTCAGATTTCAAACACACACGACAACTTTACTTGGGCTACAAGCAAAGCTGACTTATCCAGCTCAGGATAAGATTTGCTCTCATTGTCTTCGCTCGAAGACATAGGATTTGGGTTGAGCATCACTTCAGTCATTCTGACTTAGTTCACTTGGACCCCACTTAACAGTATGGTGGTTCCTATGACTCAACAAAGAAGAAAAGGAAACAGCGAAACAACACAGTCTTCGCACTCCATAGTCTTCACTCAATGTCTTCTCATGTCATAGTCTTCAATATGAATATCTTCACATACCACCATTGTCTTCACTGTCTTCATACATTTTTAGGGGTCATCTCCGGTAGGTAAACCGAATCAATGAGGGACACTACATGCGTTATCCTGCAATTCTCACAAACGCATTAGTCCCTCAACCAACTTTGTCGTCAATACTCCAAAACCAACTAGGGGTGGCACTAGATGCACTTACAATCTCCCCCTTTTTGGTGATTGATGACAAACTGGTTGAAGTTTTCAACGGGGATAAAGTATATGAAATTGTAAAGGATAGGGTATTGTCTTCATAAGTAGCAAGGGCTCCCCCTGAAGATGTGCATATAAGTAATTTGCTTTTGGAATGCAAATGCACATGGCAGGTTATACTTGTGGAGATCCACTTCAACTTATGAAGATAATTCATCATGCATGAAATGATATAGCAAATAGAATGACATGCATAATGAAAAATGGACGTCTGCAGAATGATCTAAGTGCGGAAGTTATCATCGCACATGCGGAATTTATCATCGCATCACAGTAAAGCAAATCAGTAGCAGACGACCATCGAGTTTAAGTGTTGCAACTCGAAGAACCAAATGTTTCAAAAGCGAGAGTTGTAAACACGAGGCAAAATATAAAGCAACCGCCCATATGAACCCGCTTGAAGACTATCAAACTCATATGCTTCTCCCCCTTTTGTCAGTAAGGACCAAAAAGGTTTGAAGACATAGAGCATCTACTCGTCCTCATGAGTAGGTGAAGCAACAGGGTTGTCGTTGTTGCTTGGCGGTGCAGACGTACTTGGTGCAGTGTCGATGTGTGCAGAAGTAGGAGGCGGTGAAGTAGCATCATCTTCATCATCAATCACTCTTGCATTCACAGTTGCTGCGGAGGAAGAATAGTCAGAGTCTTCAAGTGATGGAGTTCGACGTAGGACAGCAGTCCGTGGAGGAGTGGAGTCAAACTTGAATCTTTCAGTGAAGCCATTGTCTTGAAGATCTGCTTCAGCACTAAGCAGCGTCAAACTCTTCCATGATCGCCGGCAAGTCTCATGAGCAACAAATGCATTCTTGGTGGCAAGATTTCGAATACGATTAACGTCCACCAAGAGGCTTTGCATCTGTCTCTTGAGCCTATAGTGATGCTTATCTTGTTTCTGATGAAGTGCCACAAGAAGTTCTCCGTCATTTAGAACACGAGAGCGCTTCTTAGGCCTTTGGGCAATGGTGCTTTCAGTGGCTTCAGTTTGCGCACGATGAGGCAGACGAGTATTTCCAGCCATTGGATAGATACGTGATACTGCTTGAATGCCTTCCATGGACTGAGTGAAGCTTTGGTGATCAGCATTTTGAAGGCAAAGAGGCTCCTTGGCAGGCTCAGGGTATATAGCTTCAACTGACATATCAACCTCTGGTAGAAAGATCAGGTGATTGCGAGCAGAGGGCTGATAGTTGACAGAAGAGTGTCGCTTGATGAGGCGCATGACAAGGGCTTCATCATGCTCAACATCTGGCTCATATTGGGTTCAGGCTTGTGGAAGATGCTCTCCAGTGCATTGCGGTGTAGTTGACAGTCAGGTTCATAGAGCTCTCCGGGAGTGGATAGGCCTATAAGCTCGATGACATCAAGAGCTTTGGCTTCATGATGAACATTTCCGGTCATCCACTCAAGAACCCAGGTCTTGATATCTCTATTGTAGCCGTGAATGTGGAGGGTAGCATAGAATTGAAGCAAAAGTTCTTCATTCCAATGTTCTTTGTCAGTCACAAAGCTGAGCAGACCGGTATCACGAAAACAGTCAAGTGCTTCTTCTAAGCATGGCAGTCCAGCAATGGCTTCAGTGTCGAGGCGCATATGAGGGAAAATGCGCCCGTGATCATACAGAACGCGGGAGTAATAGCTTCGCTATTGATAGCTCCAGAAACGATCTGATGATATCCTTGGCTTCGAGTGGGGGTTATTGGCGCTGTCAAAGAAGGTATTGTGGCTGTTGAAGCCATTTGCATTGAAGGACCATGTAGAATTAGTAGTGCCTGGGAACCTTGGCAGTCTTGGCTTTGGTTTCTGGACCTGAGGCCTATGCTCAACATGATAATCAAATTGAGGTCCAGAGGCAGTAGGCGGAGGTACCGGAATGGGCCATCGGATAGTGGTTAGCTGACCATGATTGTATGCTTGCTCAATTGTATAGGGCCTTGGTGGCGGAACAGGAGCAGTGGCAGCAGCTGAGGCTTCAGGCTGCACAACAGGTGCTTCGGGAGCAGTTGCCTCATTGGCTTCAGGCACACTGGTTGGTTCAAGCTCCACATTAGCTTCAGCCATGACTACGTCATTGGCTTGACTTGCGTTGGTAGTGGCAGCTTCAGGATTTTCAACCTCCACTTGACGAGCTGGAGGGTCGGGCACTGGCACGTTCACATCAGGAATAGCTTCTTCAATAACTGGGGGAGTAGGGACACGTACGTCTTCTTGTCTTTCATCGGCTGATGCAGCCGGATTTTCTTCAGCAGCTTGGGCTTCAGACGCAGAGACATTCTCAGTTGGAGTGGCTTCAGGAAACACTTGATGTGCAACTGGTTGATGATGCACTTCTCCTTCTGGAACGCTCGAAAGAGGGACTTGAGGCTTTTGTCCTTTGTGAAGCCTGCGAAATGCTGGCAACGCCTTTGGAGATGGAGTTGGCTGGGCCTCAAAGTCATCTTCTTCTTCATGCACGGGTGGTGTAACTTGTTGTTGTTGTTGGGGAGTACTTGGGGAGTCTTGTTGCTGTAGGTGATCAACCCACGATGCATCCTGAGCAATTGGCGTCAGAGGACGACCAATGCTGATGAGTTCGCTGTTCGTGAGAACAGGCGATGATACCACGTTGTGTTCGATCTGAGGAAGAACTTCATCATCTTCAACATTGTCATCTTGACCCATGTCTTCAGCAGCGGTGGGTTCAGCTGCTAGAATATCTTCAGCTTCATGAGCCTCTGTGGGAGCAGGCTCATGAACTATCATCCGTCTTTCTTGATGTTCAGACGCAGGGCGAACCACTGAGATAGGTTCAACAACCAAGGGCTCTGTGGGAGCAGCCCAATTCTTCTTGGTTTTGCGCTTCTTCTTGGAGGGAGCGGCATCAGAGGCTTCAGTATTCTTTCTCTTTCTGGCTTCAGCCTCGGCAGCCCTCGTCTTCTTCTGTTCTGAAGCGGTAGTCGTGACCTTTGGCTTCGAGCCAGTCATGCTGCTTGGGAAGATAATGCGAGGTGCTTCTTGACTTGAAGGTGCAGGTTGGGCAGTAGAGAGCTTCTTCTTCTTTGCAGCCATCCTGGGGTCAATGCCAGGACGGCCAAGTGACTTGCGCTTCTCAGCCTCATTGTAGGCAAGCACACACTTGTCAGCAAAACTCTTCATACGCTCACGAGAGCCTTGGGCTTCTTGGCGCTTCTTGAGAAAGGCTTCTTTAAGCTCATGCAGCATGACCTTGAAGTTTCTGACATCTTGCACGCTGAGCTTCGCCACATGCTTCTTGAACTGAGCCTTCTCATAATCAATTTTGTTTTTCAGCTCAACGATGCGCTGAGCAAGAGCTAGCTCAGAAGCAATGGCGCCATTAAAGGAGACGCTGAGGCCAATGGGAAGCTGCAGATCTTCAAAGCTGAGATTTGGTGTGTCAAACCACTCATCAATGAAGTTATGGATGATTGCCACATCGAAGAGAGGCAGGTTGTTGAAGATCTCTGCTTCTTCCTTGCTCTTGATGAGTTGCTCAAGGGCATCATCTGCAAGATCTTCATCGCTAGACAGATCAATGGGTTCTTCACACAGAATGGTAGCAGGAGTCAATGTTTGATCAGTATGCCTGACGATTTGCTTTTTCTTCTCCGTCTTCTTGGAGATTCGGGATTGATCTTCAGACTGCACACTGTCTTCAGGAGGTGCAGTGGCCACAGGCTTCGCACGTGAAGCTTTTGGAGTAGCTGATCTTGAAGCTTTTGGCTTCTTTTGCTTTTGCGGCTTTGGAGGAGGAGCTGGGGCTTCATCAGTGTCAGCATCATTATCAGAATGATCCACTTTGGCACCATGGACCAAGATGTAAGTGATGAGGCCATCAAAGTTGGAGAAGGGGCCGATGACATTTGGTTCCGCATCACGTGAGTCGTCAGCACGGGGAGCAGAGGGACCAGGGTTGAAGTCTAATCCCAATGACTTCTTGTTTTCCTTGGCCAAAGCCTTTGCGTGCTGGAAGTTGCGCTTGAAGAGAGCATCATCACGACACCAGAGTAATGATGAGGGATCGGCATTCTCAGGCTGAGGTCCTCAGACCATGCAGGGATAGAAACCTTGTGCAATAGCTTCAGCTTTGTTCTTGGGTTGAAGGCCTCGATAGAGAATATCACCCCAAGGACTCTTGATAACATTCTTCTCTGCATATTCCTTGGTTACAAACTTGTACTTGAACCATTCTTCAGCCCAATAGCGTCGAATCCATTGGATTCGTGTCTTGCGCTGATGATAATTCTCTTCAGGATCTGTCTTGTAGAGCTCTGCTAGGTCATCAGGCAGATCTTTTGATGTACCCCCTCGATGCTGTCTGCCACCCTTCCTTATTGATTTCTCTGCAGCCATGAACTTCAAACTGAATGGCTTCAATACGTTCAAAGGCTTCAGAGACTTACGTTTGCTGGTCAAGCAGGAGCTGGCTTCAGGAGAATTAATGTGATGATGTAAGTATTCTGCAAACGAATGCAGACTATGAGAACCAAGGGATTCTCCCATGGACATGTACCTGTGATAGCATTAGAGATGCGAGGGAAGGGGAAGAGGTCATATGCATTCTCAGAAGGTTTTGAAGATAAATCAGTTTGAAGACATTGACCTCATGATGCGAAGACATTCACTTATATGTTGTGAGTTGGTTCCAGATTTGTACGAATCCATGAATAAGTACAAGTGATGAATCAAACTGGATATGAAATTTAAGTGAACAGACTAGGCAGTATGAGATGCAGACAGTATAGATCTAACATTGTGTAGGCAGAAACCACTTTTGGTAAATAAGATAAATCTTGAAGATCAAAAAGGTGGTAAAAATAGAGTTATAATTACCACACGAAGAACTGCTTGATGAGATGAATAGGAGACCGAGCAGTTCAGTCCACCGTGCCCTAACTTGGCAACGGAGGACACCTACGGCGACGGCGGAGAGGACGATGTCCGCGGCCGGCGTGAGGACGGCGTCGGAGAAGTCGCGGCAGCTAAGCGCTTCGTCGCCGGTGTCCTCGAGAGCTAGCGGTGGCGCTAGGGTTTTGACGAGGTGGAGAGGTGGAAGAAGGATTTCTTTACCGCAGGGGACAAGTATTTATAAGTAGGTGTGCAGCACAGCGCAATTACGCTGGTGCCCCTGGCGGTTCACATCTAAGGGGCACGTGGCAAGCATGCAACATACTCAGAGTTGTCCCACGTTCCCACGCCCGCCAGGCATGTCGGATGGTTGTTCCGGCTTCTCCGGATTTCAACAATAAAGATGAGTTATTTAAAATAGACTTAATGTTTTGTCTCTGTGCCTTCTGCTGACTAGGACGCAGAGAAGACATTCGACAGTTTCAATAGAATGCATATGATTTGGAAAGATAGAGTTTGAGATTGAAAGCATAGAGAGGTTAGGGTCCGATCACATTCACTTAGTTCAAAAGATTCAACTTGAAGACATAGCTATAAGTGAATGCTGTAGAGGACAGAACACTAGTATATATATATATATATATATATATATCAGAAAGCAATCAAATCATCATAGTGAAGAAAATCATGAAGATAAATTGAAACTGAAGACAAACCAAATGCGAAGTCATTGCAAAAATAACGCCATGAGTGAAACACTTCAAACAGAGAAATTTTGGTGGTGGCGTTACCCACCGTATTGGAAGTATTAGACCCAAACACGGCGCACAATTATCATGGCGCTCCAAAGTCAAATTCCATGTTAATGTATTCACACTCAGAGTGTAAGTCTTCATTGATTGAAGATATACATTACTTTGTGTGTTGCACATCTAAGTCGTCAACATGCATAAGTGTTAGGATGTGTGCCTGATCACAGGACATTAGAGGATTCCAAGATATTTAGCTCACACCGTATCTTGCAAAACCTTTTCTCATCCAAGGGCTTTGTGAAGATATCTGCCAGTTGCTCTTCAGTGTTGACATGAATGATGTCGATATCTTTCTTCATGACATGATCTCTGAGAAAGTGATGACGAATTTCAATGTGCTTTGTCTTCGAGTGTTGGACTGGATTGTTGGCTATCTTGATGGCACTTTCGTTGTCGTAGAAGAGAGGTACTTGTTTCAGATTGATGCCATAGTCCTTGAGAGTTTGCTTCATCCAGAGAAGCTGAGCACAACAAGATCCAGCAGCAATGTATTCAGATTCAGCAGTTGAGAGTGATACACAGTTCTGCTTCTTTGAAGACCAACAGACAAGTGATCGACCCAGAAAGTGACATGTGCCTGATGTAGACTTGTGATCCACCTTGTCACCAGCATAATCAGCATCCGAGAACCCAACCAAATCAAATTTTGAGCCCTTGGGATACCATAATCCGAGTGTTGGGGTGTAAGCCAAATATCAAAGAATTTGCTTCACAGCTAAGTGATGCGATTCCTTTGGTGCCGCTTGGAATCGAGCACACATGCAAACACTAAGCATGATATCTGGCCTAGATGCACATAGATAAAGTAAAGAACCAATCATGGAGCGGTATACCTTTTGATCGAACTCTTTACCATTGTCGTTGGGACCAAGATGGTGTTCGGCTGGCATTGGCGTCGTGTAACCTTTGCATTCTTCCATTCCAAACTTCTTCAGACAATCTTTGAGGTATTTTTCTTGAGATGTGAAGATGCCATTCCTTTGCTGACGGATTTGAAGACCAAGGAAGAACTTCAGCTCACCCATCATGGACATCTGATATTGCTCTTGCATCATGTATCCAAACTCATCACTATACTTCTGGTTGGTGCAGCCGAAGATTATGTCATCCACATATATTTGGCACACAAAAAGTTCACCATCATATGTCTTCGTGAAGAGTGTGGGATCGAGGGATCCAGGTTTGAAGCCTTTGCTCTTCAGGAAGTCTTTGATTGTATCATACCATGCGTGAGGAGCTTGTTTGAGGCCATAAGTGCTTTTGTTTAGCTTGTACACCATATCAGGATGTTTTGGACCTTCAAAGCCAGGTGGTTGAGTGACATATACTTCTTCTTCAATCTTGCCATTGAGAAATGCACTCTTCACATCCATTTGATATAGCAAGATGTTGTGATGGTTAGCGTAGGCTAGCAGTATATGAATAGCTTCAAGCCTAGCCACAGGAGCAAATGTTTCATCGAAGTTGATTCCTTCTACTTGAGTATATCCTTGAGCCACAAGACGTGCTTTGTTTCTGACGACTTGACCATGCTCATCTTGCTTGTTTCGATATATTGAAAGTGCGTTATGTCGACTAGAGGGGGGGTGAATAGGCGATTTTTATGAATTCTTCACTGAGGAAATTGCCGCTGAGGAAATTCCTTAGCGAAGAACTATTAGCAGCGGAATAAGTACTCAGAAGTAAGCATAACAGAATACAAGCATGGTCATCATGATGAAATGAAGACTAGCACAGAGTACAGAGAGCGTAATCACAGGATAACACAAGATGAAGACAAACAGACTAAAGAAATTGAACTGAGGAAATTGAGAAAGTCTTTAGTCAAAGTCTTCAAACACAGATATGAACAAACACTCAACACAGTAATGAGGAAATGAAAGGGTTGAGGAAATAGAACCAGTTAGGTTGGTGAAGACAATGATTTGGTAGACCAGTTCCAACTGCTGTCTCAGTTGTACGTCTGGTTGGAGCAGCTGAGTATTTAAACTCGAGGACACATAGTCCCGGACACCCAGTCGCTGAGCACACAGCTCAGGACACCCAGTCCTCACCGTATTCTCCTTGAACTAAGGTCACACAGACCTCGTCCAATCACTCGTGGTAAGTCTTCAGGCGACTTCCAAACCTTCACAAACTTGGTCACTCGGTGATCCACAATTCCTCTTGGATGCTCTAGACCTTGGCGCCTAACCGTCTGGAAAAAGCACAGTCTTCAAAGGTAACAAGCGTCGGATCCACGCAGGATCAATTTCTTCAGTGATGCTCAATCACTTTGGGTTTGTAGGTGTTTGGGTTTGGGGTTTTTTCCTTGATGATTTTCGCTCAAAGTCCTCGGAGGATGGGTTGCTCTCAAATGACAAGTGTCAAGTTCTCTCGGAGCAGCCAACCAGCTAGTGGTTGTAGGGGGCGGCTATTTATAGCCTAGGGAGCAGCCCGACATGATAAGTCATAAATGGCCTTCAATGATATGACCGTTAGGTGGATAAGATATTTTGGGACAGCTGGCGCGCAGCACAGCAATGGTCAGAAATTTGACTCTCAAATTCCTCAGGGCTATCATGTTCCTCACTGTGTAGGTAATTCACACTGACGAATTCCTAACTCCTCAGTCAGAACAAATTCATCAGCGACCAGAAGAACTTCGTCTCTGTCACTGAAGAAAGTGACTGAACTGTATGAGATTTCCAAAGGCTTCACTCGAAGGGATTGGTAGGTGTAGGATTTTGAGTTGAGCATCACATGGAAATTTTTCCTTAGTATTTCCTCGACCCCCTTTAACAGTACGGTGTTTCCTATGACTCAAGAAAGAGAAAATGAAACTACGAAAACAAAGTCTTCACGCTTCATGTTCCATAAATGAATATCAAGTCTTCAAGGTCACACCAATTTCTTCACTTTCAAAGTCTTCAGAAAGTCTTCAGAATATCAAAGTCTTCAGTTGAAGAACTTCATTTTTAGGGGTCGACTTTCTCTGTAAATATCAAACTCCTCATAGACTTATAGACCTGTGTACACTCACAAACGCATTAGTCCCTTAACCTATAAGTCTTCAATACACCAAAATCACTAAGGGGCACTAGATGCACTTACAATCTCCCCCTTTTTGGTGATTGATGACAACATAGGTTAAGTTTTCAACGGGGATAAACATATGAAGTGTAAATGCTGATATTGAGGAATTTGATTACAAGATATAGAAGAACTCCCCCTGAAGATGTGCATAGTGAGGACTTTGCTTTTGAGGCAATGCACATTTGAAGAGTTGAATCATGGAGAGCTCCCCTATATCTTGTAATTCATACACGCATTTGATATATAATATGAAGAATTTTAAATGCATGATGAAATATGGTGCCTGATGAGATTCAGCATGCGTGCAATGTCATTGACGAGGAATAAGCATGCAAAGCATAATGCAACAAAAGTATCAGCGCACCATCGGGTTTAAGATTACAACTCGATCCAGATAAAAGTTTCAGAAGAACGAGAGTTGTAACTTAAAAAATGCCCTTAATATAGAACCGCTTGAAGACTAACTCAGATTTCTCCCCTTTGTCATCAAATGACCAAAAGGATTGAAAACTGAGGACTAAAGCCCCTGAAGAATTTCAAGTCAATGGAGGAGCGCCAGCGTTGTCGGGGTTGTTTGTTGTAGCAGGGCCTGCCGCAGTGTCGTCCAAATCTTCATACTCATCAGTGTCACGCGATGAAGAATAAGAGCTGGCCACCAGTGGAGGAACTTTGACCTTCTTGAATTTCTTCGGAGGAGGTGCAGACCAGTCAAATTCTTCCTTGAGACCCATAGTCTTCAGTTCTTCAGCGCTATAGACATGAGTGAGGACAGCCCAGGTGCGGCTGAAGGTTTCATGAAGGTAGTATTGGTTCTTCTTCACTGCATTGTGTGTTGAGGTCATATTGTGAAGAAGTGCACCAAACTGACGCTTTACCCATTTGTGATTGCGATCAACCTTCTGATGAAGACTGAGGAGTAACTCACGGTCAGTCATCACCCTGGGTGCTATGGCTTGAGGATTTTGCTTGGCTGAGGTATTTGCGGCAGAGTCATGTGTGGCAGAATCGTCATTGGTAGAGTAAGATGCAGCCTTGCGAAATTGACCATCCAATGGACGAATGCCTTCATCGATCACAGCAACGGCCTTGCCTTTATCATCAGCTGACGAAACTGTCCGTTTGAGGACTTCAATGGGAGGCAAGTAGCAACCGTGGTTCAGAGTGTCAGCTTTGTAATTCAGTGAAGATCTTGCCCTGATGAATCTCATAATCCAAGGAGCATAGGGCTTCAGCTCGAATGGTGACATAGCAATATTGGCCAGAGTCCTCATGAAGAAATCATGGAAGTTGACGGGAACGCCATGAATGATGTTGAAAAGCATATTCTTCATGATGCCAACGACTTCTTCATCATTTGAGTCATGGCCTTTGATAGGACTCATTGTCTTCGTCAGAATTCGATAGACAGTCCGAGGCACATAGAGTAATTCCTTGACGAGGAATTTGGTTCGTGGGGCCTGCCTTGGCTTCAAAGGCTTCATCAGCACTTGCATATAGTGATTTGAAAGTTCTGGTTCGTTGTAGATACAACGAGCACCATCAAGTGGAGGACTGAGTGGTAGAGCATGAAGGAATTCAGTTGCTGGTGCCTTGTAGTGAGTATTTTCAGACATCCAGTCTAATACCCATGAGTTCACGTCTTCAGCGTCTCCGGTGATGTGCAGAGTTGCATAGAATTGAAGAATGAGTTCTTCATTCCAGTCACAGATATCAATGCAGAAATTCAGAAGTCCTGCATCATGAAGAACACTGAGGACTGTCTCAAAGCCGGGCAGAGACTCCATGTCCACATGAGGAATATGTGCATGATCGAAGACTTTGTCTTTGTTGAAGAGCACTGAGGAATAGAAATTGGCTTGGCTGGCAGTCCAGAAACACCTCTTCCTTATGCGAGCAGAATCATATGGATTATAATCAGTGAAGAATACGTGCTCGGCAAAGAAATCTTCAGCCTTGAACTTCTGTTTGCTTGAGAACGGATTCTTTGGCTTTGGCAGAGGGGTGTCAGTGAGTTGCATCACCACCTCAGGAATCGCGAGCTCAGGTTCTTCAGGCTGAGGAATTTCTTGTTCCTCAACAGGTGCAGTCTGAGGATCAGCAGCAATAGGTTCATCAGCACTAGTGGCTGGAATTTCTTCATGGACAGATGAAGTGGGATGAGTTTCTTCAGAGCCCATTTGAACAGTTGGAGCAGGGGACTGAGGTATCTGTTGGATTGGGGTGAAGAGTGGAGAATTTGGATGTTGACTTTCCCAAAAGTCATCGTTCATCACTGGCGTTGTGCTTCCAATATCCACATCTTCTTCAAGTTCCTCAACACCAGCCTCTTCAGCTGTGAACTGAGGCATAGGCGAGGAAATGATTGGGGTTGAAGGGATTGCTTCCACTTCAATTTCTTCATCAATATGCTCTGACGAAGCAGCAGAATGATTTTCTTCATCAGATCCGTTTGGGATCTCATAGTCTTCTCCAAAAGGAACAAGGTCCTTTGATGGCATGGAGGAAATCGGAACATCATCAATTGGATTTTCGAGTGAGCTGGTCATTGGCTTCATTTTCTTCACAGCCGAAGAGTTTGACGCAGCTGATGCCTTCCTTTTCTTCACTGCAGCTCGCTCTGCAGCCTTGGTCTTCTTCACATCAGAAGCAGATGGAAGAATTGGAGTTGGTGTGGGCGCGGGAGGAGCTGAGGAATCTGGTTCATTTTCTTCAGGCGCAACTAATGCAGTTGCCCTGACTTGTTCAGTTTCTTCAGGCGCACCACTAGTGGATGCCTTGGCAATTTCTTCAGCGGCTGGAATGGGATCATCAGCCCTGGAACTGGTATTTTCATCAGCAGCCTGAACTTCATCAGCGGTGCTAGAATGTTCTTCAGCCGGCTGAGCTGAGGCTTCAGCCTGAGGAATTTCATGTTGCATTGGGGCAGCAACATTGGTGAATTTCTTCGTCAGGTTGACGAATCTGACTTTGGCCCCTTGCCAATCAGCATAATAAGCATCGAAGTTTTTGTTGAGGTCTTGAATTTCAGTCTGGACCTTGAGAAGTTCCTCAGGTGTCATTCTGACAACGTTTTTCTTCAGGAACTTCTCCTTTCTGTATTGAGCTTTCTTGATCTCTCTTGCCTTTTCAAACTTCCATTTCTCTTCAGTGATGAAATGGGTCAACATATGACTTTGTCCAGGGGTCAGATGAAAATCAGGCATTGGGGTGTTTGGATCCTTGTGCCAGAGAACAATATAATCGAGGATTTTCCTCGGATCCAACAGCAGTGGCACAGATGTGCCTTTGGCTCTAGCGGCCTTCACCTGTCTGTCTCTGATGATTTCTGCAAGTTCATCATCAGAAGCTTCATCATTAGAAGGCACATGGAATGCGACCTTTTTCTTCTTTGGACTTGGCCGAGGACCTCGTCCAGCTGTTGCTTTGGTCTTCAACAGTGTGGGGCCTGATGAGGAAATTGGTGCAGCTGAGGAACTTGCTGAGACACCAGAGGAAATCGAGAAACCAGCAGTCCTTTGACATGTAGCTAGATGCACAGGTGCTGAGGACATTGAAGGAGTTGTTGAGGACTTTAGTGGAGCTGAAGCAGTGTGAGGAATTTGTCGTGAGGGCACTGTTGGTGAAGCACTTGGCTTACGAGCAGGCTTCTTTGGCATGGATTTCCTCGGTTTGACCGAGGCCTCAGTAGCAGTAGCAATGGCAGAATCCTCATTGAATTTCTTCACTGCCTCCTTGGCTTGTCTTGCCAATTTAGCTTGGCGCTTAGCCCATTCTTCAGGAAAGTCCTCACCACGTTTGATGCTTGTGGGGTCAGCTACTTGGCTAGGTGCCAATGGAGCTCTTGGGCATGGAGGATTGAGGGCGAATTTCTTCATGTACTTTGGAGTCACATATCTGTATTCCCTCCATTCCCTTGCCCATCTTCGTTCAATCTTCTGAATGCGCATCTTGCGCTGATTTTTGTTTTCTTTGCCAAATTTTGTTTCATCAGGTGTGCAATAGTCAGCATAAATTTCCTTAGGGATTTCAAACGCAGTCATAACCTCAGGTTTCTTTCCTCCTTTCTGCGGCTTCTTACCATCTGCCATATTCTTCAGTTGAGGAATTTGACCAGATGAGCCTTGAGGAATTTCACTAAGCGTTCTTGTCTTAGGTTCCAGAGTTGTACAGATCGAAGATCCACACAATTAGGGAATCTTGAAGAAAATGATTGCTTAGAGAAACAGTTCAAGATCATATGATGTGAGGTGTTCATATGTGCGAAGATTTGAAGAATAAACACCTTTGAAGATTTTGTAGTGTAAACTTTGGATCAACGAGGGTAGTAAAAGTAACTTTTAATTACCCTAAATGAAGAACACGACGAACTGGGTGTTGTAGATGTGAAGCTCGTCTGTTCAGATCTTCCACGCCCTAACTTGGCAGAGGAAGACAGCTACGGCGGCGGCGGAGTGAAGATTTCCGCGGTCGGCGTGAGTACGACGGCGACGAGGTCGAGGCAGCGAAGCTCTTCCTCACCAGCGACGATGGAGTAGCGGTGGCGCTAGGGTTTGAGGAGCTCGAGCGGGAGAGAGTGGTCGAGCGGAGTAAAAGAAGTGAGGATGGAGAGAGGGGTATTTATAGAGGCAGTGAAAAAACTGTTCGCCCAAAGATTTAGGATGAATGTGCCCCTGACCATTCTCCTTCTCACGACATGTGTCACCCACGTACTGTGTAGTGGAGATCGTGTACGATCATGGGTGAGTAAAATAATGCATCGTGGGATGCGGAACGGTTTGAGCAGCAAAACCGAAAGTTTGGATAAGATTTGTTTTAAAGTTTCGTTCGCAATTTCTTCAGCTGACAAGGACACAGAGAAGATTTTGAACGAGTTTCAAATAGAACGCACATGAAGAATTTGTGAATAGATTGGGTTGAGTATAGCATAGAGGGGGAAGGGTCCGATCACGTTGACTTAGCAGAAAAAGCAACTTGAAGAAATAGCTATAAGTGAATGTTGTAGAGGACATAAACGCATATATATATATATATATATATATATATATATAGCCAATGAAGAAAAACGAAGGAAACAGTGAAGATTTTGCACAGTTGAAGAATTTGAAAAACTGAAGAATTTCAAAACTGAGGAAAAACTTAAATTGAAGATTTTCAACTTTTTGTGGTGGCGTGACCCACCGTATAAGAATGATGATTTCAGACACCGCGTACAATTGTCGTAGGGTTCTGAGAATCAAATTCTTCATTAGTTTCTTCACACTTAGAGTGTTATTCTTCATTGATTGAAGAAAAACGTTTCTTCATGTGTTGCACATCTAAGTCATCAATTTTGCATAAGTGTTAGGATGTGTGTCCTTTTCAAAGAACATTCGAAGATTCTAAGATATTTAGCTCACACCGCAACTTGCTAAATCTCTTCTCATCCAAGGGCTTAGTGAAGATATCAGCTAGCTGTTCTTCAGTCTTCACGTGCTCGATGGAGATGTCGCCCTTCAACACATGATCACGAAGAAAATGATGACGAATCTGAATGTGCTTTGTCTTCGAGTGCTGAACTGGGTTGTGAGCAATCTTAATGGCACTCTCATTGTCGCAGAGGAGAGGCACATTCTTCACGTTGACGCCATAGTCCTTGAGTGTTTGCTTCATCCAAAGCAGTTGAGCACAGCAATGTATTCAGCTTCCGCAGTGGACAGTGATATGCAGTTCTGCTTCTTCGAGGACCAACAGACCAAAGATCGTCCGAGGAAATGACAAGTGCCAGAAGTTGACTTGCGGTCCACACGATCACCAGCATAGTCAGAGTCAGAATATCTAATGAGATCAAAAGCAGAGCCCTTGGGGTACCATAATCCTAGTGTTGGTGTGTGAGCTAGATATCGAAGAATATGCTTCATAGCCTTATGGTGTGATTCCTTCGGTGCAGCTTGAAATCAGGCACACATGCAAACACTAAGCATTATATCTGGCCTAGATGCACATAAGTACAATAAAGAACCAATCATGGAGCGGTATACCTTGTGATCGAAGTCAATACCATTTTCATCAGTGCATAGATGGCCTTTTGTGGGCATAGGAATTTTGACGCCTTTGCAATCTTGCATGCCGAATTTCCTCAGTACATCTTTGAGGTATTTCTCCTGAGATATGAATATGCCATTGTGCTGTTGACGAATTTGAAGACCTAAGAAGAATTTCAACTCTCCCATCATAGACATTTGATATTCTTCACTCATCATATAGGCAAATTCATCACTATAACGTTGGTCAGTACAGCCAAAGATAATATCATCAACATATATTTGGCACACAAACAGTTCACCATCATAAGATTTAGTAAAGAGAGTAGGGTCGAGTGAACCGGGTGTGAAGCCATTCTTCACGAAGAATTCCTTCAATGTATCATATCACGCCCGAGGGGCTTGCTTGAGGCCATAGAGGGCCTTATTAAGTCTGAAGACTTTGTCAGGATTCTTTGGATCTTCAAAACCTGGGGGTTGAGCAACATATACTTCTTCCTCAAGCTTACCATTGAGGAATGCACTTTTCACATCCATTTGATATAAGATGATATCATGATGGTTAGCATAAGCAAGTAATATGCGAATAGCCTCAAGTCTAGCAACAGGTGCAAAAGTTTCATCGAAACCAATTCCTTCAACCTGTGTGTAGCCTTGAGCTACCAGTCGTGCCTTATTCCTCACCACAAGGCCATTTTCATCTTGCTTGTTGCGGTAGATCCACTTTGTGCCAATGACATTATGCTTGCGAGGATCTGGACGTTTGACCAGTTCCCAGACATTGTTGAGCTCGAACTGATGTAATTCTTCTTGCATAGCCTGAATCCACTCCGGCTCCAAAAATGCTTCATCTACCTTGGTGGGCTCTGTGATAGAGACAAAAGCATAGTGCCCGCAAAAGTTAGATAAATGTGAAGCTTTTGAGCGTGTGAGAGGACCTGGTGCTCTAATGTCATCGATGATCTTCTCCACTTGCACTTCTTTTGCAACGCGAGGATGAGCTGGTTGTCGCTGAGGAATTTGGTCAGCATTTTCTTCAGCACCATTTTCCTCAGTATTTTCTTCAGGTGTATCAGCTCGATGTTCTTCATGAACCGGAATGAATTCTTCAACAAATTTTTCAGTAGGAATGACATCCTCGGTTGCCTTGAACTTGATAGAATCCTCAGGTGCTGGTTCATCTAACACAGAAGGTAGGTGCTCTCTTTGCGAACCATTAGTTTCATCGAACCGCACATCTACAGTGTCAACAATCTTGTGAAGAACAATGTTGAAGACTCTGTAGGTGTGTGAGTCCTTTCCGTAACCAAGCATAAAACCTTCATGTGCTTTCAGTGCAAATTTAGAATTGTGGTGAGGATCTCTAATCCAACATTTAGCACCGAAGACTTTGAAATAACTCACATTAGGTTTCTTGTCAGTGAGGAGTTCATAGGCCGTCTTCTTGAAGAATTTGTGAAGATATACTCTGTTGATGATGTGGCACGCATTATCAATTGCATCAATCCAAAAACGATGAGGCGTTTTGTATTCATCAAGCATAGTGCGAGCCATCTCAACAAGAGTTCTGTTCTTGCGCTCCACGATGCCATTTTGCTGAGGAGTATAGGGAGCAGATAACTCATGAGTAAAACCAAGTTCATCAAGATAGTCATCAAGACCGGAATTCTTGAACTCAGTTCCATTGTCACTTCTGATGTGCTTGATCTTCACACCAAAGTTGGTTGAAGCCCTTGAGGAAAAACGTTTGAAGACTTCCTGCACTTCATGTTTGTAAGTAACAATGTGTACCCATGTATATCGAGAGTAATCATCAACAATGACAAAACCATATAGAGATGCAGCATTAGTGACTGCTGAGTATTGATTAGGTCCGAAGAGGTCCATGTGAAGCAATTCGAATGGACGAGTAGTGGTCATGATAGTCTTCGCTGGATGCTTGGCCTTGGTCATTTTTCCAGCTTCACAGGCTCCGCATAAGTGATCCTTGAGGAATTTGACATTCTCAATGCCAATGACATGCTTCTTCTTTGCAAGCGTGTGCAAATTCCTCATGCCTGCGTGACCAAGTCGTCGATGCCATAGCCAGCCTTCTGAAGCTTTTGCAAGTAGACATACGGCTTGTTGTGGTCCTGTAGAGAAATCAACAATATACAAATCTCCTCTCCTAAAGCCTTTGAAGACTTTGGAATTGTCAGCTTCCATAATCACAACACAGCGATACTTGCCAAAGACAACAACCATATCAAGATCACAAAGCATTGAGATTGACATGAGGTTGTATCCTAAGGACTCAACAAGCATGACTTTGTCCATGTGTTTATCCTTAGAGATCGCAACCTTACCAAGACCCAATACCTGACTTTTGCCTTTGTCAGCAAAGATGATGTGCTTCAGATGTGACGGTGATAAGGGAGCATCCATCAAAAGATTCTTGTCACCAGTCATGTGATTTGTACATCCACTATCGAGGACCCATTCAGTGGTTTTGGGTTGATCATCCTGCAGATGAATTAGTGTAACTTACAATCTCATATGCTTCATCAATGAAGAATATGATATCAAGTTCATCAGATGAATTTCATCAAGCAGTAAACAGATATAGCAGTAGGAGGACGTGTGAAAGTTTATTTCATCATGATTCGTCTGCGTCCTTTCAGGCAATTTTGTCAGGTCCCCAGCAAATTCTTCAGACGTTAAGGCACGTCTGGAGACCTGACCCTGCAGAAGAGATTAATTCTTTTTCTTCACCACCCACATCTGAAGGGGTGGCAAAGAGTTCATCACTCTGCGAGCACCATACGAGAATGGTGGCATAGAAGCCAAACCATTTCGTTTCACATAAGAGGGGTTAGGGTAAGCATATGAATAAGCAGAGAAATTCTTCGAGGACTTATGAACATAATGGTTTGAAGAATAATGTGCATATTCATAGCCCTTAGCTCTACCCTGCGAAACAGAGTTGTTAGCACGATGATAGTCATATGAGGACTTTGATCCATTTGAGGAATTTGATCCACGTGAGGAATTTTGTCCGTATGAGGACTTGGATCCATATGAAGAATTTGGTCCATATGAAGAGTTTGATCTGGGGTTCCTGTTCTTCACAGGTGGTGTCATGAGGACATTCACCTGAAGACTTTCAAGGCACTTCTTGGGAACCCAGATTTTCTTCATAGGAGAACCGTTCCTACAGTTAGTGCCAACATATCTAGCAAATACTTCACCATTCTAATTTTTGAACAGTTTATAGTTGGAGTCAAATGACTCATCAGAAGAATGAGGAGATTCACATGTAAAGCCAGATAAGTTGGATGGATCAACTGGAGGTCCCTTTGCAGCAACCCATGAGGTTTTGGGGTACTGCTCAGGCTTCCAATATGTTCCATCAGCATTGAGTTTCCTCTCAAAGGCGATACCCTCTTTCCTAGGGTTTCTGTTGAGGATCTGCTTTTTAAGCACATCATAAAGAATCTGATGCCCTTTGAGGCTTTTGTACATGCCTGTCATGTACAATTCCTTCAACCCTGCATCGTCAGTGATACTAGCAATGTCCTCAGATGAGGAATTACTGATAGCAGAGGCAGGTGAAGAATTTATAACAGTTGAAGCATTTGAACATTCAGGTGAAGAATTAGCAGATTCACGTTCAATGCACTTTAAGCATGGAGGAACAAATTCTTCCTGAGAAGCGCTGGTTTGTTGAGCTAGTAATGAATCGCGCTCCTTCTGAAGATCTTCATAACTCACTCTTAGCTTCTCAAGATCTTGCTTTCTTTGAAGAAATTCATAAGAAAGTTTCTCATGATCAGATAAGAGAGTGTTATGATGACTTTGAAGGTTATCAAACCTAGACTGAAGTCTCTGAAGATTTTCAGTCAGGGCTTTAGTGCGATCCATTTCTTCACCCAACATATCATCACCTTTGTCTAGCATGTTTTGAACCTTTTCAAAAGCCCTTTGTTGTTTTACAGCAATCTTAGCAAGTATAGAGTAGCTGGGCTTGAGATCCTCATCAGATTCATTTTCACTAGATTCAGAGGAGATGTATTTGAGTACCTTTGCACCTTTTGCCATGAAGCAATAGGTGGGAGCATAGTCATCATTATCTTCATCAGGCTTGTCTGTGGGGTCAGTTTCTTCAGTGTTGAAGATGGACTTGCTAACGAAAGCAGAAGCGAAGGCCAGACTCGCCACACCAGATTCGGATTCTTCAGATGCCTCCTCTTCCTCATGTTCCTCAGATTTAGCTTCAGAGTCCATTTCCTTGCCAATGAATGCCCGAGCCTTATTGGAGCTGCTCTTCTTGTGAGATGAAGACTTCAAGGATTTTGATGACGAAGATTTTGACGATTTCTTCTTCTTCTTCGCATCATCAGAACTGTAATTCTTGTATTTCTTCTTCTTCAATTCCTTTTCCCACTGAGGACAATCTTGAATATAATGACCAGGTTTCTTGCATTTGTGGCACAGCCTTCTCTTATAGTCACTTGATGAGGAATCACTGCTTCTTGAGGATTTTCCAAAGCGACCACGTCTTGAGAACTTCTGGAATTTCTTCACAAGCAGTGCTAGCTCCTGGCTCAATTCTTCAAGATCACCAAGGCTACTACCAGAATCCTCACATTCAGACTCAGACACAACCTTGGCCTTCAGGGCACGTGGTTTGCCATAGCTCGAACCATAGAGATCTCTCTTTTTAGCAAGCTGGAACTCGTGAGTATTTAGCCTTTCGAGGATATCGGCGATATCAAGAGACTTGTAGTCAGCTCGTTCTTGTATCATCAGACCCAGAGTATCAAATGAGGAATCAAGCGATCTCAACAGTTTCTTCACCACCTCATGGTCAGTGATGTCAGTGGCACCGAGGGCTTGAAGCTCATTTGAGATGTCAGTGAGGCGATCAAAGGTTTGTTGGACGTTTTCATTGTCGAGTCTTTTGAAGCGGTTGAAGAGATTCCGAAGAACATCAACTCGAGAGTCACGCTGAGTTGAGACTCCTTCATTCACTTTGTACGGCCTATCCCAAATAAGCTTAGCAGTTTCCAAAGCACTCACTCTTCCATACTGTCCTTTACTCAGATGGCCACATATGATATTCTTCGCTTGAGAATCGAGTTGCTTGAATCTCTTCACATCGGTAGCGTTCAGTGAGGGTGAGACAGAGGGAACACCATTTTCCACAACATACCAGAGATCGTTGTCAATTGCCTCGAGATGCATTCGCATCTTGTTTTTCCAGTAGGGGTAGTCTGTCCCATCAAAGGTAGGACACCCAGCCGAGACCTTGATCATACCTGCGGTCGACATAACTAAAACTCCAGGCGGTTAAACCAAAATCACACAGAATAAGGGAGTACCTTGCTCTGATACCAATTGAAAGTGCGTTATGTCGACTAGAGGGGGGTGAATAGGCGATTTTTATGAATTCTTCACTGAGGAATTTGCCGGTGAGGAAATTCCTTAGCGAAGAACTATTAGCAGCGGAATAAGTACTCAGAAGTAAGCATAACAGAATACAAGCATGGTCATCATGATGAAATGAAGACTAGCACAGAGTACAGAAAGCGTAATCACAGGATAACACAAGATGAAGACAAACAGACTGAAGAAATTGAACTGAGGAAATTGAGAAAGTCTTCAGTCAAAGTCTTCAAACACAGATATGAACAAACACTCAACACAGTAATGAGGAAATGAAAGGGTTGAGGAAATAGAACCAGTTAGGTTGGTGAAGACAATGATTTGGTAGACCAATTCCAACTGCTGTCTCAGTTGTACGTCTGGTTGGAGCGGCTGAGTATTTAAACTCGAGGACACACAGTCTCGGACACCCAGTCGCTGAGCACGCAGCTCAGGACACCCAGTCCTCACCGTATTCTCCTTGAACTAAGGTCACATAGACCTCGTCCAATCACTCGTGGTAAGTCTTCAGGCAACTTCCAAACCTTCACAGACTTGCTCACTCGGCGATCCACAATTCCTCTTGGATGCTCTAGACCTTGACGCCTAACCGTCTGGAAGAAGCACAGTCTTCAAAGGTAACAAGCGTCGGATCCACGCAGGTTCATTTTCTTCAGTGATGCTCAATCACTTTGGGTTTGTAGGTGTTTGGGTTTGGGGTTTTTTCCTCACTTGATGATTTTCGCTCAAAGTCCTCGGAGGATGGGTTGCTCTCAAATGACAAGTGTCAAGTTCTCTCGGAGCAGCCAACCAGCTAGTGGTTGTAGGGGGCGGCTATTTATAGCCTAGGGAGCAGCCCGACATGATAAGACATAAATGCCCTTCAATGATATGACCGTTAGGTGGATAAGATATTTTGGGACAGCTGGCGCGCAGCACAGCAACGGTCGGAAATTTGACTCTCAAATTCCTCAGGGCTATCATGTTCCTCACTGTGTAGGTAATTCGCACTGACGAATTCCTAACTCCTCAGTCAGAACAAATTCATCAGCGACCAGAAGAACTTCGTCTCTGTCACTGAAGAAAGTGACTGAACTATATGAGATTTCCAAAGGCTTCACTCGAAGGGATTGGTAGGTGTAGGATTTTGAGTTGAGCATCACATGGAAATTTTTCCTTAGTATTTCCTCGACCCCCTTTAACAGTACGGTGTTTCCTATGACTCAACAAAGAGAAAATGAAACTACGAAAACAAAGTCTTCATGCTTCATGTTCCACAAATGAATACCAAGTCTTCAAGGTCACACCATTTTCTTCACTTTCAAAGTCTTCTGAAAGTCTTCAGAATATCAAAGTCTTCAGTTGAAGAACTTCATTTTTAGGGGTCGACTTTCTCTGTAAATATCAAACTCCTCATAGACTTATAGACCTGTGTACACTCACAAACGCATTAGTCCCTTAACCTATAAGTCTTCAATACACCAAAATCACTAAGGGGCACTAGATGCACTTACATATATCCATTTTGTTCCAATAATGTTATGCTTGCGAGGGTCAGGTCGCTTGACAAGTTCCCAAACATTGTTCAACTTGAACTGTTGAAGTTCTTCTTGCATAGCTTGAATCCATTCAGGTTCCATAAAGGCTTCAGCAACTTTCTTGGGTTCTGATATTGACACAAATGAAAAGTGCCCACAGAAGTTTGCTAACTGTGTTGCTCTTGAGCGAGTCAGTGGACCAGGTGCATTGATGCTGTCAATTATCTTCTCAATTTGTACTTCATTTGCAACACGAGGATGAACAGGACGAAGACTTTGCTCTTGCTGATCATTGTCATCATTGGGAGGATTATCTTCGGTCTGAGCATTGTCTTCAGATTGGTTAGGTGCAGAAATGATAAGTTCCTCTTCAGGCTGTGCTTCAGAGGGCATGATTTCACCAGTTCCCATCAGCTTGATAGATTCGCTTGGAGGAGCTTCATCAAGTGTACTTGGCAGGAGTTCTCTTTGTGAACCATTGGTTTCATCAAATCTCACATCCACAGTTTTGACAATCTTGTAGAGATAGAGGTTGAAGACTCTGTAGGAGTGCGAGTCCTTTCCATAGCCAAGCATGAAGCCTTCGTGAGCCTTAGGTGCAAATTTCGACTTGTGATGGGGATCCTTGATCCAGCATCTAGCTCCAAATACTCTGAAGTAGCTTACGTTTGGATTCTTGCCAGCGAGGAGCTCATATGATGTTTTGTTCAGAAGCTTATGGATGTAAACATGGTTGATGATATGACATGCTGTATCAATAGCTTCAGGCCAGAACTTTCTAGGTGTCTTGTACTCATCAAGCATTGTTCGAGCCATCTCAATGAGAGTTCTGTTCTTGCGCTCAACGATGCCATTTTGCTGAGGTGTGTATGGAGCAGAGAACTCATGAGTGATTCCCATTGTATCCAGATAAAGATCAAGACCGGTGTTCTTGAATTTAGTGCCATTGTCACTTCTTATATGCTTGATCTTCACGCCATAATTGTTCATTGCTCGATTTGTGAAGCGTCTGAAGACATCTTGCACTTCAGTCTTGTAGAGAATTATATGCACCCATGTGTATCTTGAGTAGTCATCAACAATGAAGAAGCCATAGAGACAAGCAGTTGTTGTGAGGGTGGAGTAGTGAGTAGGTCCAAATAAGTCCATGTGTAACAGCTCGAAGGGTTGAGATGTTGTCATGATTGTCTTCGAGGGGTGCTTTTCCCTAGTCATCTTTCCAGCTTCGCAGGCACCACACAAATGATCCTTCTTGAACTTTACATCCTCGATGCCTATGACATGCTTCTTCTTGACGAGTGAGTGTAAGTTCCTCATGCCAGCATGCCCCAGCCTTCGATGCCAGAGCCAGCATTCTAAAGCTTTTGTGAGAAGACATACGGCAAGCTGTAGACCTACTGAGAAATCTACCATGTATAGATCATCTTTTCGATACCCTTCAAAGACTAGAGACTTGTCAGATTCCATTAGTACAAGGCAGCGATATTTTCCGAATAGCACAATCATGTTCAAGTCACAAAGCATTGAGACAGACATTAAGTTGAAACCAAGGGATTAAACAAGCATCACTTTATCCATGTGTTGATCCTTTGAGATTACAACTCTACCTAGACCCAATACCTTGCCTTTACAAGTGTCAGCAAATGTGATGTGACTCTTGTCGGATGGACGTAAGGTTGAGTCCATGAGAAGACTTCGATCACCAGTCATATGATTTGTGCATCCACTGTCCATAATCCATTCTAAAGCTTTTGGTGACATGCCCTACAATGCAGTTAGGAGGATAGGCTTCACAAAGAGTGTTGTGAAGCATAGGCATTTGACACATACAAGGATTGTCACAGCTTAGATCAAAGTTAGGACACATAGTATGACTGGTAAGCGATTCAGATGTGAAGTATATAGTAAGACATTTTATCATGCGTCCTTAATGTGTTTTAGGTCCCCAGCAATAGCATCGGACGCCATTGATTACAGGCTGGAGACCTTTCTCTGCAAAAGAAAGTTAATTCTTCTTCGTCACCCACATCTTCAGGGGTGGCTTAGAAGCAATGAGTCTAAGTGCAGCATCTGAGAATTTTGGCTTTGGAGCCCTAGCAAATAGCCTTGGAGGTGATGAATGATACTCATATGAATAAGCAGAAAAGTTCTTAGTTCTATGAACATAGCAGTTTGAAGACACACGCTCATATTCATGAGTCTGAGTATGATTTCCCTGCAAAACATTGGCGTTAGGGTGACTCAGGTGAGTCATGTATCTGTATGAGGCCTTTGGGCCATATGAAGCCATAGGTCTGGGGTTTGCCTTCTTCCTTGGTGGTGTCATGACAACATTCACGGGAAGATTCTCAATGTACTGCTTAGGTACCCAGATCTTCTTCATAGGTGGTCCATTCCTGCAGTTAGTACCAATATACCTGGAAAACATTTCACCATTCTGATTCTTGAACAGCTTATAGTTTGCATCAAAGGATTCATCAATGATAATAGTATTAGCACAGGTAAAGCCAGATAAAGTGGATGGATCTACTGAAGGTTCCTTTGCAGCAACCCATGTGGTTTTGGGGTACTGCTCAGGCTTCCAGTATGAGCCATCAACATTCATTTTCCTCTCGAACCCAACACCCTCTTTCCTAGGGTTTCGGTTCAGAATCTGCTTTTTGAGGACATCGCAGAGTGTCTGATGTCCCTTCAAACTTTTGTACATCCTTGTTTCAAGCAATGTCTTCAACCTAGCATTTTCATCAGCAATAGTAGTGGTATCCTCCGCAGAGGGGTTAGTTGCCACTTCAGTAGTTGAAGACAATGAAACAGTAGCAGCAGTGGAACATTCAGCAACAGATGTAGCGTTATCACGCTCAATGCATTTTAGACATGGTGGTTCAAATCCATCCTGAGCAGAACTGATCTGTTGAGTGTGAAGTGACTCATTCTTTTTTTGAAGATCTTCATGAGCCGCTCTCAATTTCTCAAGCTCTTGTTTCCTTTGAAGATAATCATAGGAGAGCCTTTCATAAGTAGTTGAGAGCGTTTCATGACGACTTTCAAGTTCTTGGTACTTAGCATGAAGATTTTTTATGTCTTCAACTAAGGACTGTGAACGTGTCATTTCCGCGTCCAACAGGTCATCGCTTTTGTCTAACAGTTTTTGTGTATGTTCCATAGCCTTTTGTTGTTCAGTTGCAATTTTAGCAAGTGTTTTGTAGCTAGGTTTGGATTCACAATCAGAGTCATCTTCACTTGATGTTTGAAAGTAAGCATCACGTGATTTTACCTTGGCACCATGTGCCATGAAGCAGTAGGTGGGAGTAGGATCGTCTTCGTCATCAGCTTCAGCGTTGGTGTGGAAGTCATTGTCTTCAGTGTTGAAGATGGACTTGGCAACATAGGCTGTGGCTAGAGCCAGACTTGCAACGCCAGGGTCGGACTCCTCTCCAGACTCCACCTCCGCCTCCTCAGAAGCGGACTCCTCCTCTGAATCCATTTCCTTGCCAACAAAGGCACGAGCCTTGCCAGATGAGCTCTTCTTGTGTGATGAAGACTTGGAAGAAGACTTAGAAGAAGACTTTGAGGATTTCTTCTTCTTCTTGTCATTAGAATCATATTCCTTGCTCTTCTTCTTCTTCTTCTCATTGTCCCATTGTGGACACTCAGATATGTAGTGACCAGGTTTCTTGCACTTGTGGCAGGTTCTCTTCTTGTGGTCATGGGTGGAAGCTTCATCATTCCTTGAGCTGGATCGTGAAGACTTTCTAAAGCCTTTCTTCTTAGTGAATTTCTGGAACTTCTTCACAATCATAGCAAGTTCCTTTCCAATGTCTTCAGGATCATCAAAACTGCAGTCAGATTCTTCTTCAGATGAGGAAACAATTTTTGCCTTTAATGCACGAGTTCGGCCATAGTTGGGACCATAGATATCTCTTTTCTCAGAAAGCTGGAACTCATGTGTGTTGAGCCTCTCAAGTATATCAGACGGATCGAGTGTCTTGAAGTCAGGACGTTCTTGTATCATGAGGGCAAGGGTGTCAAAGGAGCTGTCAAGTGATCTTAGTAGTGTCTTGACGATTTCATGCTTGGTAATCTCAGTTGCGCCAAGAGCTTGAAGCTCATTTGTGATGTCAGTGAGGCGATCGAATGTGAGCTGGACATTTTCATTATCGTTTCTCTTGAAGCGGTTGAAGAGGTTGCGAAGAACACTGATCCTTTGATCTCTCTGGGTTGAGACGCCTTCGTTGACCTTGGATAGCCAGTCCCAGACTAGCTTCGATGTTTCCAGAGCACTCACACGGCCATAGTGTCCTTTGGTCAGATGTCCACAGATAATGTTCTTGGCAGTAGAGTCCAGTTGAATGAACTTCTTGACATCAGCAGGGGTGACACCTTCACCAGTTTTGGGAACGCCGTTCTTGACGACATACCAAAGATCGACATCAATGGCTTCAAGGTGCATACGCATCTTATTCTTCCAGTAGGGATATTCAGTTCCATCGAAAACGGGGCAAGCAGCGGAGATTTTGATTATCCCTGCAGTCGACATAGCTGAAACTCCAGGTGGTTAAACCGAATCACACAGAACAAGGGAGTACCTTGCTCTGATACCAATTGAAAGTGCTAGTATCGACTAGAGGGGGGGTGAATAGGCGATTTTTATGAAAGTCTTCAAAACTTGGAAGTTTCGAAGACAAACAATAGAAATGACCTAGTTGATATGCAGCGGAAGATAAACTACCATAAGCAAACCATAGTCAAGTATGCAATGATGTGAAAGTACATGACTAATAGCAGCTAAGTAGTAAGGATCAGGATGGAAGATAGTATGAAGCCAATCAACAGTAGTAGTCAAGCAATGAAGTCAAACAGATACACAGATAGGCAATGACTTCACGAAGACAAACTTAATTAAAGGAAGGAAGAGGATAGAACCAGTCACTTGTTGAAGACACAGGATTTGTTGGACCAGTTCCAGTTGTTGTGACAACTGTACGTCTGGTTAGGGAGGCTGAGATTCAACTCAGAAGACCGCGTCTTCACCTTATTCCCCTTGAGGTAAGGACACACAGTCCTCGCCCAATCACTCTGGTAAGTCTTCAAGGTAGACTTCCAAACCTTCACAGACTTCGTTCACCGGCAATCCACAATGACTCTTGGATGCTCAGAACGCGACGCCTAACCGGCTGGAGGATACACAGTCCTCAAGTGTAATAAGTCTTCAGGTCACACAGACAGAAAGACTTCAGTGATGCCTAACACTCTTTGGCTTTGGGTGTTTGGGCTTGGTCCTCGCAAGGATTTCTCTCTCTCAAAGGCTTCGAGGTGGGTTGCTCTCAAACGACAAAAGCCGTGCACTAACTCTGAGCAGCCACCAATTTATGGTGTAGGGGGTGGGCTATTTATAGCCACTGGGCAACCCGACCTGATATGTCCGAAATGACCCTGGGTCACTAAGGAACTGACACGTGTTCCAACGGTCAGATTTCAAACACACACGGCAACTTTACTTGGGCTACAAGCAAAGCTGACTTATCCAGCTCAGGATAAGATTTGCTCTCATTGTCTTCGCTCGAAGACATAGGATTTGGGTTGAGCATCACTTCAGTCATTCTGACTTAGTTCACTTGGACCCCACTTAACAGTACGGTGGTTCCTATGACTCAACAAAGAAGAAAAGGAAACAGCGAAACAACACAGTCTTCGTGCTCCATAGTCTTCACTCAATGTCTTCTCATGTCATAGTCTTCAATATGAATATCTTCACATACCACCATTGTCTTCACTGTCTTCATACATTTTTAGGGGTCATCTCCGGTAGGTAAACCGAATCAATGAGGGACAGTACCTGCATTATCCTGCAATTCTCACAAACGCATTAGTCCCTCAACCAACTTTGTCATCAATACTCCAAAACCAACTAGGGGTGGCACTAGATGCACTTACAGGGCCCCACATGTGAGTGCCTGGGCTGCCCAATTAGCACAGTTGACCGGGGTCAACCCAGTCAACTGGGCGAGGGGGGCCATTGTCAGCAGCCCAGGGTGGGCCCCGGGCCAAGAAACGTTGGTTGCGGTCGGTGTCTAGCCGTTGGCAACGCCAGAACGCGGCGGAAGCCTCGGGCCTCGTCGAAAATCGCCCATGGTGAGCCAAATCGAGCGCGCCAGGTGTCGTTCGAACAAGCGGAGTGAGCCGCAGCTATCTATGGCAGTGGCGTCGGCTGGGGTGGTCGGGTTCGACGGCGGCGAGCTCACGAGCGAACGCCGGAGTTCGGTCACAGGCAAAAATCGTGGTGTGGCGCGCAAACGTGCAAATGAAGCGGCTAGGGAGGTTCTACGCGATGCGCCGAAGCCAGTGGGTGCACGCACGTGAACAAAAGGTCACCAGAGATGTGCCGTCGACGAGCTCGTGCGGTGGTGACTTCAGCCTCGAGTGGGACATGGTGTAGGGGCGAATGGGACGATGCAGAGAGAGGGAAAGGGAGCAGAGGCTCACCGGGAGCCTACAGGTGTGCAAACCTTGGCTCGAGGGAGGCTCGAGGCGGCGAATCGACGGCGACGGCGGCAGTGCCCGAGGAGGAAGAAGCAGTCAGGGAAGGCGTTGCAGTGGTCCCTGACTCCAACTCGAGGTGGCAGGCGGCGTAGCGGACAACGACTGAGCTCTACGGCATGACGGTGAGGCGAAACGCGGTCGGTGGCCGCAGTGGTGCGAGGTGAACGGCGACATGGCGCTCGGGCGAGGCGAATCTGTCGAGGAGAGGGCAAGGGGGTGGAAGAGGAGGCGTCTGCGGGAGGAGTGAGGCCAGGGGGCAGAGGAGGCAGGGCATCCTTATCCCCTACAGTGGAGCCGGTGAGGGGGTCCGGGGGCGACAGGCGGGCGCACGCCCTGTGTGGCCCCATTGTAGCGAGGTGGGGGACAACCGGGGGGCTGCTGGGTTGGCCCTCTCCCTGTGGCCTAAGGCCCAGGGCGGGGGTTTTCTTTTTCTTTTTCCTTTTTCTTTTATTTATTTCTATTTTGTTTTTATTTTCAACTGTATTTATGTTTTATAAAATATGAAACTTGCACCATAATTATCATTGCAATTTCGGAAGTTTGGGCATTTATTTAAAACAATTTGGATTTCTTATGATTTTAAAAGCAATTAAAATATTTTTTTTGTCCCATGTTTTAATTATTTTAGGGCATTTAAATACTTTATAAAATATTGCTTTCACCATGACAATTATCCAGTGATTATTTGCCACTGCATGAACTTTTTAGTTTTCATATTTGTGAATTTCTTAATTTCACTTATAATTTGAATTTGATTTCAAAGTGGAATTTGAAATGAGATATGGATCAAAGATGAACAAGACTAATTAATCAAAGTAGCTTAGCTTAATGATAATCACCGTAGCTCATTACATAGGGGTGTTACAATAGAGCCTTTCGTTCCTCCTAAGAATTTAGACAAGTCATCTCAGATTGTTAGGATCCAAGTGGCGCCTTCGGCTCCGCCTATTAACCATCTTTTGTTTGCAGATGATAGCATGTTGTTCTTCAAAGCTAACGGTGTCGAGGCAATTAAGTGTCAAACCTGCTAGAGACATACTACAATGCTTCGGGGTAGAGGATAAATCAGAGTAAATCGTTTATCTCTTTTTTTGTAAGGGGTGCCCGGTTGTCATCATACAAGAAATTAAGGACTTACTACAAGTTCCCAATGAATCATTGAATGACAAGTACCTAGGTATGCCCTCTGACATAGGTACTTCCAAATATGGGGCCTTTAGATGTCTGAAGGACATATTGTGGAGCACGGTAAATAGGTGGATTGAGAAAACAATATCATCAACATGAAAAGAAGTGTTAGTCAATTTTGTAGCACAAGCGGTCTCAATGTATTACATGTCTTGTTTTAAGCTCCCTAGGGGCATGTGCGAGCACCTTAATAAGCTTATTCAACACTCTTTGTGGGGCAGCAAAGATGGTAAATGCAAGCCAAACTGGGTTTCATGGGAGGCAATGACCCAACAAAATTTGTGGGTGGCCTTTGTTTTTTAGATTTTGAGCTATTCAATCTTGCTTTACTGGCAAGACAGTCATGGCGCATTTTACAAACTCCTCATTCCCTTTGTGCAAGAATGTTTAAGGCAATTTATTTCCCACGTTCATCAAATATCACTGTTGAGTTGGATTCTCACCCCTCTGGCTGAGCGCGACACCCTAAAGGCCTCAACCTGGACTCGAGGTCCTACGACGGCAGCCGTCCCTACTACATGTCCTACGACGGCCTGGAGGCCAATGAGCACATGGGATGATTATTCTGCGATGTCGACGCCCCATCAGGAAGCTCTCTAGGTGTTGGACCTCGCGTGCTAGTACATGGTGCTGCCTTCATGTTGTCCTGCCTTGTCTCTCGATACTCCGCCTCAAGTGCTCGTTGACGTCAATGAAAAGTCGCCACGATTTAATCTATGCCACAAACCGAGTCTTTTGGATATGATTTTGTCCGTGCGAGAAAATATATGATTTCTCTTTGATTCGATTGAGATATGTCAGAGAAGGAACGTGGAGGAAAAGGAAAGTTTTGATTTAACAATTGTGATTTGGGAAAGTTTTGATTCGGTTGAGATTGGTGAGCAGAGAAAGGATGCTTGGAAAAAACCAATAACTCATGTATCACATAAAAACCAATAAGGAGGATGAGGGGGAAAACCAACACGGAGGGGCCGACGTACCAACATACAATCACCAACACCTTTGATAGTAGGGCGATTGATTTAACAGTTGTGATTTTAGAAAGTTTCAATTCGCTTGAGATTGGTATAAGGAGAGAAAGGATGCTTGAAAAAGAAATAACTCACGGATAATACAAACCAATAGGAAGGATAAGTGGAAAACCAATCAGGGAGAAGGGGGCGTACCAATATACAATCACCAACTCCCTTTAATAGTATGGCAAGGAAAGTTTTGATTTAGAAGTTGTGATTTTGAATGTTTTGATTCAGTTGAGATAGGTGAGGAGAGAAAGGATGCTTGAAAAAAACAAAACTCAGAGACCAGATTAAAAACCAATAGGGAGGACGAGGGGAAAAAACAACGGGCAGTGGGTGTCGTACCAACATACTCCCTCCGTTCAAGAATATAAGCTGTATAGTGCAAGTCAACCATTTGAAAGTTTGACCAAAGATTATATGATCGATCAAATGATATAAATTTCATATTGTGGATATTAATATATTTTTCTGAAAACTTGGTCAAACTTGCACTCGTTTGACTTTTGGAAAAACAAATACACATATATATATAAGGTAGCGGAAGGAGTATTTAATAGTAAAAGATTTACAAACAGAGCTATTCCTATTCTACAAGGCCTGGTAATTTTGAAGTTTCCGCACAACCAAAACATATAAAGGCTTAAA
>NC_057804.1:425501737-425506393 GCF_018294505.1 Triticum aestivum
TTCTGATTCTGCATTGTACCCAACCTGAACAATCCCTGGGAGTAGATCCGCTATTCTGCTGTTGAATACCCCACGTACATTTTATGAGTAATAAACTGCTAAAGTCCCAATCCAAATACTAGGAAATATGCTCTGAGAGCTACATGTTACAGATTCTATAATGAAGAACTATGTTTCTTTCATTACCAAAAGGCGGATGTTTATCCGATTAAAAAAGGCACACAACTGATTAATCACTAGCATGTGATCTGCAGCAAGCACTTGCTATTCAAGCTTCGCTCACGTCTGTAGGATAGCTCCCCAGGACTCTTAAAAAGGTCGCAAACTCCTGCAAATAAAAGTAACATGAGTCACTGTTCGCTTGACGCCAGATAAAAACTACCAAGAAATATCACCTCCAAATTTCTGAGAGCATTCTGAGTTTTTGGATCAGCCATAGACGCCTCAAGGTCGACATAAAACAGGTAGTCGAAGTACCTACTCAGCCAAGGATCAAATGGTTAGAATTAGTGCTTTTCATATTTGGGTAACACTTCATGAAACAAAATTGAATAAACAAGAGGGTTGTAGGGTTATTATCGAACTTGACGCGTGTGGAGAAAGCATCATCAGCTACACGAAAAGGCCTTTTCTTGTGTGGACGGCTTTCTATCTTCACATCAACATACTGTTAGAGAGTTATACAAAGCACATGCAAGTGACGAAACAAAGCAAGGTTGTTTAATACACCTTGGTGAGATTGATTTCCCTCAGTGCAAAAACTGCAAGTGCCTTGAAGAGCTGTCCAGGTCCTTCTTCAAGTGAAAACACAATACTAGTCTGAAAACCAGATGATCATGCAACAAATCAACCGACTTTTGTTTTTCCCCTCTGTATGGAGTGGATGACTGGAAGGAAGATGAAAGAGACTTCCCATTGCAATCTGTACCTTGAATGGTTTATCAACCCGAGGTATAATAGGTTCCCGAGCAAGCATCATAAAACGGGTGACATTGACTTTTTCGTCCTATATAAGGTAAATAATGGACTTATGGTGAGGATAAAGAACAGAACACAATGTCCCATTTTGGCCTGAAATCACGATACCTGAATATTTTCAGCAAGAATATCCAGTCCATAAAGTTCAGCAGCTAATGAACTGGCAACAGCACCAGTATCTTGGAGCATTTGTTCTGCGACTAACTATGAAACAAGCATATAGTGTTATGGTATGACAATGACTTTACACCATGAGTCACTTGAAAGAGTGAACCAAATATATAGCTATCCAAAGATAAATTCCAGGTGGAAGAGGAAGCATCATTCTACCTTTGCTGCACCAGCAGTGTCATCAACAGCTTGTCTATGTTCAATTCCTAACTCTGTCAGCGTATGCTCACATTGCGCAAGAGCCTGAGAATTTAAATTAATGTGCCTGTAAGGTTATTACACAAACAAGTGAAAAATATCGAGACCACACTATCCAATAGGTTTTACCTGGGGATGACTGATGACATTTCTTAGGTTTCCGATCTTCACTCCACGATTGGCTAACAAGCAATGCCGAACTGCAAGGCGAACCTCTCCAACTATGTGCAGCTCATGCCGAAGTAAAAGGTCATAATTCCGATGTATACTACCACCCAGAGTATTCTCAAGTGGCAGTACCGCCCTATCAACTATCCAGTTTTGAACAGCCTGATAAAGGACCAGAAGACATCAAAATTGCAGCACATTTATTGTTTTTGCTACATACACCTCTATGTATTACAATATGACATGCAATATATGGAATACAATTGCTCTGATCTACTGCTGTCTGAAAGGGCTAGTTTAGAAGAAGATTTTGCTAATACAACAATCTCTCCAGTTACCTAAGGGATGTCGAGCATATAGAGGGTCAGGTTACGGAACTTCAACTACCAATATCTTTAAAACTATTTAATTTAGATACTTATAGAAACCATCCATACGCATATACTCGACTAGACGGGTACCTTCATAATACATAATTTTGTTCGAGTACATAAATTACAGTAGAAATGAATGACCAAATGATGAGCATCTGTCTCGAGAAAAGAACGAGTGTGGAGTATGGACAAATGATATGTGCCAGTGATAGGTTCTTTGTGCAGTACTAGCATATTGCATCTAATAAACTAACACGGAGCATGCCTGTGTACTTGCACTAATGCTAAGGATATCGTGCAACAAATACTGAGCCTGGAGGAGGGGAAGAGGGTGCTAGTAGCTAGCATGCTTTGGAAATAGTGGCAGAGGAGGAATAAACTGAACAAAAAGGAAAATGTGTGAGCACAATTGAAAGCACAGCCATTAAGGCACAGAAGTGTGCGTTCGAATCACTGAAGCTGCATGAGAATCCCATCAACCAGCAAGCTAGACAAGTATTACCATTGTGGCAGTGTCCCGTCAGAGACACTTTGAAAATCAATGTAGACGGTGCTTTTCACGACGCAACAAAGTCTGGCAGCTGGGGCTTTGTCGTACGCAACCGAACAGGAGCTGTACGAGGTGCAGGTGCGGGAAGACTCACTCATGTGTCCAGTGCGAGTCAGACTGAAGCGGAGGCCTGTTTGGCGGCGCTGCAGACGGCAGCCGAGTGGGGAATGATCAATATTCAAATTGAGTCAGACTGCCAGCAGCTGATTAAGGCGTTGCAAAGCACTGTTTTTGATCTGTCGCCGGAGGGTGTTATCTAGACATGCGCCAGTTCCTGAGGCTTAATTTTAGCTTTGTTATCTGTTCCTATACTATAGTCCCCGTGCATGTAACAAAGTTGCTCATGCCCTTGCCGGGTTTCGAGCTCGTGGCCCATTTGGGATTTTGGGTGGAATCGGTGCCGGTTGATGTAAGCGTTCTGGTGGCTGGCAATCTTGCCGACACACTGTCTTAATGAAATAGAGAATTTTTAAAAAGAAAAAAAAACGAACCGTCAACACATTTCATCAAGAAACATTTAACCTCATTTGATTCAATGTCCCATCTTCTGAAATCATGACATGAATCAACGTAAAACTCACTGCACCACGAACAGCATACACAAACATATCTAAACAGGCCCAAAAAAGGATCATACTACGATACCTGAAATGCAGTATCAAAGTGCTCGCAGGGCACTGTCTGGCAATTTGGATAGGCCTTCTTTGCTGCAGCCTCGCTGTACGCTCCAGGGAAGCCCTGAACAATCACCAAACCAAACTCCGTTCAGATCCACAACAAAAAGAGTACACACACACAGACAGGGAGATTCATACGCAATGAAACCAAAACAGCACACGCGTTTCGTCGAGCACCTGGTAGGCAACCTTGAGCCCCTCCCCGCTCGACTCCATTAGATCCGCACTAGTGAGAGGCCCTAATAACCCCAGCACAGAACCACGCACGCCATGAAGAAAGCACCAGCTGATTAGTTAGTTTAGTTATTATGTTATAATAAACGAGAAAAGAACTGCTCGAGATCGGCTAAAAAAGCGTCGCCGCTGGACTTACGAGGCAGCCCGTGCGGATCGCGGTACGCGGGTAGAGGGGAGTCCGCGACTGGTATAGGCGGGGCCCGGAGGCCGTTGAGGTCGGCGGACCCTACGCCGTCCACCACGGGCGCCCGGGGCTGCCGCGCTGTAGAAGGGAGGGGGGCTGAGTTAGCGTTGGTGGAGCTGCTGCATTTGATGGAGCGGCGTGGTAGCGGGGAGGAGGAGGACGAAGAGGAGGAGGCGGCGACGGCGGAGCGGGTTCGGGCGGGGAGGAAGGGGAGCCGAGGTGTGGTCATGGAGGCCATAGCCGCCGCGCTGGCCAGGAAGGAAGGAGGGGGTGGGGGTGGCCGATTGGGGAAGTCGAGAAGCGAAAAAGGAAAATGATCCCCGCGGACACGGGGTTTTCCAAACGTGACGCGAGATTTCTTTTGGGTGGTGGAAAAGTGGAACACGATGCACGGGCGCTGAGGCTGGAGAACAGTGCGTGGCGACGAGCCAACTGTTGGAACTGAGTGATATGACTGAAGGGTGTACATAGGTTTCTTGAGGACGAAGAAAATACGTAGTAGTTTTCGTGAGAAACAAGGAATCTATTTTATTTAATTAGTAGTACTCGTTTAATTCTAATACCAATCTATTCAGCGAAGGTTAGGTACTTAGAGCCAAGAAAGTATATAGACTTTCTTGAGAACCAAGTAAATACATAATTGCTTGAGAAGCAGGGAAACTATTTAATGTTTTATAAATCGCGTTTTCAACTGTATTGCAGGGCTGTCCGAGCTAGAGGTATGTCAGCTATCGCCGAAGCTATTTACAGTAGCGTTTGTATAAAGTAAAAAGTAAAATAAAATTGCCTAACGAAAAAGCATTGGCAAAATAGTAAGGTCTAAGAAGAACCCATCATCGTTTCGTTGTCGTGAGTGTGGGTGGGAATGGCCAGTCATCCGAAGCTTCAAGATAAAAAACCCTCCCAAGAAAGATTGGATGCTATATTATTATTGTATGTGTGGTTGTTTTGTGTAGAGAATGATTTGGTGCATCGATAACTCATTGATCGTGCACTACGCACATATATATAAGTACAAGGGGTGCGACCGGTGTCTTGTCTCCTAAGATACACGTACATATAGAGAGAGACGGACACTACAGGTACGGCATACAAACCCAGACCTACGTACATGTACAC